>NC_057764.1:16417754-16717754 GCF_010389155.1 Erigeron canadensis
CCACTATGAAGAATCCTACAGCTATTGAATGCATTCTTTTCTGGGGTTGGTTCTTCTGGCACGAAAGAGGGTCCTAATTGTGTTTGTGGATGATGATGCTGCAGGTTTCATGGCTTCTGCTGCTGGTTTCAAGGCTCGAAAGACAAATGATAATGCCAAGCCTGGAAATATGTCGTTTGGTACATTTCATCTACTTCTGCTGGTTACCAAGTCTATGCCTATGGATATGAAATCTGCTGAGGGAAGGATGAATGTCTTTGCCGCAATGTGTGCGCTGCACATGAAGCTTTTGTTGCTGTGAGGATCACGGATCCAGCACTCATTGATGAAGATTATGACCAAATAGATCCAGATGATGTTGAAAATGGATCTGAAATGGAATTTGGCGATGATCACCAGGAGAGTGCAAGGTTTATGAAGCGAACAGGTCGACAGCTTATTGGGGTACTCAGGCTTTGACAATCAAAGGTTAAGTGCTATAATGCGATGGCTTTGGACATTTTGCCAAGAATGTCAACGACCAAAGAGATGTCAACATAACCCCTACCCGTCAAGATAGAGGGGTAATCGTCCTTTTAATCAGAATGCAAGTAGAGCTCTCTTGTTGACTGAAGATACTACTAGAATAGCAATGACAAGGCTATCGTAGCTGCTCAACCTGATGGTTCTTATGTCTGGAATCTTCCACAGGATGAGACTAATAATGCTTATTTGGCCGAAATAGTTGATGATATGGCTCAATAGCAGATTCTGTTGAGGATTCTTGGACACCTCATTTACCACAGTGATGAGCATCTGTATGAAAATGCTCAAAGCTCGAACTTGGAATCTTCTACTCAGGTATATGACACTGATTCTGAGTCGGATGAAGGTTGAGGTTGCTGATACGAAAGATTCTGGAGAGGTGACGCTGCTGAGAACAACGATTCTGCTACTGAAAGGTTGAAAAGACATTGAAGAGCAGATGAAGAGTATGAAATTCAGCAGCATGAGTGTGGATGACTTTGTTGCGTACATGCTGCAAAGAAGCAGATCAACAGGTATCTTATTCTCTTCGTACTATTGTTCATGTTTGCAAAATTGTTAATCGAATGTTTGATGAAATTGAACAAAAGAATGAACGAATTAAGCATTTAGAATCTGTTGTTAATGCTGCTCATGAAGAAAGAGATAAATTGATTAAAAAGATTTAACTGTCACTGATAGAGAAAATTTTAAAGGAGGATTAATCTTTAGAGTCTGACATTAATGCTATGAAAGACACAGTTAAACATGCTGTGGCTGTAGAAAGAGTAGGTGGTGAAGCTTATGCATATTAGCTAAAATTTGCTACTATTGAGAAGACTGGCTGATGCTAGAATAGAAATAGTGGACTTACAAGCTAAGGTTGATTCAGCTAGACATGATGAGCTTTTGATGCATATGCAAAAATTTGGGGACTCTCCATCTACGAGTTCTGACTCTGCTAAGGTTTCTTACAATAGCATGCCTCCTCCTTTCAACAATAAATACTCCTGTAGAACCTAATATCCGGAAGTCCTACTTCAACCTAGTGTTGATGTTGGTAAATCTCAAGACTCGTCTCCTAAGCCTACTTGACTGAGGAGCAGCATCTAAGGAGTTTCTTCTCAACTACCAAGGAAGAGAAATTGAAAGGTGTCGTCCTAGATTCGTCCACTTCTTATGGTCAAAAAGACAGTATTACTCACTTTACACTTCGTAAGAGTAGTAGGGTCTACACTGAGTTAGAATTTCCGTTATCATCAATTGACCCTAAGAGGATTGATAAAGTCGGGATGTTGATATTAAGGATATGAAGCGATTAAGTCAGTTGCGTCAAACTCCTTTACCTAAGCAGTCTAGGGATAGTCAATCTGAAGATGAATTAGTTTTTAATGTCGAAGCAACTAAGGCTTTGAAGCATATCTTAATGCCTGCTCGAAAGAATCCCCAAGTAAGTCTAGGATATCACCGACCAAACGAGACCATAAGGATCCTAGTAAAACAAGTAAATCAGTGGACAATAGTGAATCTGTAAGTACCAATAATAGGTAGATACAAAGAAAAAAACTAAGGTCCTCTCTTGCTTTGCTTGTGAAAAAGGTCATGTTTACAGTGTATGTCCTAATCGACCTCGAGATTGGGTTCTCCTTCAAAGGTTTCCACCTCGGAAGGAAAAAGGGGGGTTGGGTAATGATAAACAGTTTATAAGCTAAAGAAGTTCAATCTTCCACAAAACCGTTTACTATACCTCAACGACGTGAATCTCCACCAAAAGGTTCTTCTCCTATGGGACAAAGATTCACTACCCCAGTGGAGTTCGAGTCGGTCACAACACTCCAAGTCGTAATTCATTTATACCGCTTCACTCGAGTGTTAGACCCTCTTTTGGCCTTCATTCCCCAAGACCTTCTCCAACGAGCGGTCAGACGTCTTCTCCAGTGAGAAGACAAGTTGAGAATCAAGTCACACCCACGGCTTCTAGCAATGGATATTGGACTGAACTGATTCTCAAGGATGAGAAGGGACGACCCAAACCTATGAAGGTTTGGGTCCCCAATGATACTAATATTTCTCATTTTATGTGCAGGGAGTTCCTAGGAAACCTATTCATTTGTGGTACCTTGACAGTGGATGCTCCAGGCACATGACAGGGGACAAGAAGCTCTTGTCCAATTATACTGGTATAAATGGGTCATATGTTAGTTTTGCTGGCTCCAAGGGCGGCAACATCACCGGTCAAGGAGATGTCGTCAATGGACAACTAACTCTAAAAGAGTTAACTATGTGGAACACTTACTCACAATCTAATGAGTGTCTCACAGATCTGTGATAAGGGCAACAATGTTCATTTCACAGAAAAGGAGGCATACATCTTGAAGCCGGGTTTTGTTATTCCAGAAGAATGGATTATGCTCAAAGCTCCTAGGAAGAGAGACATCTATGGTTTAATTTTAGGTGTTGATAATCCAAAGGAGCCCCTTTGTTTGTTGAGCAAGGCAAATGAGTCTGAATCTCTCCTATGGCATCGTAGAATGGGACATATCAACTTTCGAAGATGAATGAACTTATCAGTCTTGGGTTAGTTGATGGTGTGCCTGTTAAGAAGTTTGGGATGGAAGATAAGTGTGTACCGTGTTTGAAAGGGAAGCAACATAAGAATCCGCATAAATCCAAAGTACTCAACTCTATTTCCAAACCATTCGAATTACTTCATATGGATCTCTTTGGTCCTGTGAACAAACGAAGCATTGGAGGGATGTCTTACTGTTTAGTGATCACTGATGATTACTCGAGGTACTCATGGGTATTTTTCTGAAGACCAAGGATGAGACTGCCGAACGATTTATGGATTTTGTCAAGCAAGTTGAGAATGTCCATGGAGTCAAAGTTAAGAGAATCAGGAGTGACAATGGTACTGAGTTCAAGAATAATACTATTACTGTATTTTGCTTGACCAAAGGAATTCAACATCAGTACAGTGCACCATATGAGCCACAACAGAATGGAGTGGCTGAACGGAAGAACAGGACGTTAATTGAGACAGCCAGGACGATGCTTGCTGATTCAGGGCTTCCTATTACTTTCTGGGAGAGGCAGTGAATACAGCTTGTCACATTCTGAATCGGGTTTTGACAGTTAAACGGTTTAAGAAGACTAGTTATGAACTATTGCACAACAAAAAGCCCAATTTACAGAATGTTGAGCCTTTCGGTGTTCCGTGTACTTTTCTTAAAACTCTTCCTCATGGAAATTTGAACCTAAATCTGAGGAGGGTTTCTTTTTGGGCTATGTTCCAAGTACACCGATTAGGCGAGTGTACAATCAGAAGACTGGCAAAGTAGATCTTGGTACAAATGTCGTAATTGTCAGTCACAAACCTGCTGTACACCTTGGTCCTGCTAATCATTTTGATTATGACGGTGTCTTCACTTCTTTTCGTGGTCCTGTTTCTTTTGCAGGTGTTCCAACAGTGGAGGATGTCGTTACTCTTCATGATCCTTTGGATGGTGGACCGGTTTCTGGTTCTTCTTCTGGTTCCTCACCAATAGTTGAGCCTACCTCTGAATCTGGAGAATCTAGTGGGACAAAAGTAGCAGATTCAACCTTAGAGCCTGCTCCTATAGTTCCTACTGATCCTTTGCATGTACCTCTACCTGATTCTCCTTTCTATGATACTGATGACACGGAAGGTGAAACTCAGGAGGAGCCTAACACTCCAGATTACAAAACTCCAGAGCAACATGTGCAGACGAATTTGGGAGATGATCTTTCTGTCGATAAGGTTCCTCAAACCAGAGTCCACAAGGATCATCCAGTCAAGCAAATCATTGGTGATGCTTCTGCCTCTGTTCGCACGAGGAATCAATCTAAGAAACCGTCGTGTATGTTTGCTGAAGTTAAGGATACTGGGGCAATTACTTGGTACTTGTATTACTGCTTTATCTCTCAGGTTGAGCCTAAGAATGTTGGAATGGCTCTTAAGGAACCGTCATGGGTTGAGGCGATGCAAGAAGAATTGGCTCAGTTTCGAAGCTTGAGGTATGGAAGTTAGTTGACTTACCTCCGGGTGAATCTCCTTTAACAACGCGTTGGGTTTTTCGTTGTAAACGCGATGACAGAGGTGTAGTCACTCGAAATAAGGCTCGATTGGTGGTTAGAGGATTTGAGCAACAAGAAGTTTTGATTACGATGAGACATTTGCACCTGTAGCTAGACTTGAAGCTATTCGATTATTTCTGGCATATGCTAGTTATAGGGTATTAAGGTGTATCAGCTTGATGTAAAGAGTGCCTTCTTGTATGGTGATATTAAGAAGAAGTGTATGTCGAACAACCTGCCGGGTTTGAGGATCCAGACTTTCCTAATAAAGTATATCGTCTCGATAAGGCTTTATATGGTTTACATCAGGCTCCTCGATCGTGGTATGAAAAATTGTCAACACATTTGAAGGAAAGTGGTTTTACCAGAGGTTCTATAGACAGCACGTTGTTTATTAAATGGAAAGGGAAGGACTACTTGCTTGTACAGGTCTATGTCGATGACATCATTTTTGGTTCATCTGATGACAAAATGTGCAAGGAATTTGAACAGAGCATGAAGGCTAAGTTTGAGATGAGTGCTATGGGGAATTAACCTTCTTCCTTGGACTACAGGTGGATCAACTGAAAGATGGTTTCTTTATACATCAGACCAAGTATGTTAAAGATTTGCTTACTCGGTTTCGCATGTCTGATGCTAAGGATGCTGTTACTCCCATTAAGACTAATCATGGGTTGTGTCCTGATAAGCCTAATGATCCATCTGTCGATGCCACTCAATATCGAGCTATCATTGGATCCTTGATGTATCTGACAGCCTCACGTCCAGATTACCTTTGCTGTTTCTATGTGTGCTAGATATCAGGCTAATCCGAAAGAGTCTCACTTGAAAGCTGCAAAAGAATCCTTCGTTATGTGAAAGCCAAGCCTCGTCTAGGTCTTTGGTATCCCATGTATGGTTCTTTTGACTTTGTAGCTTATACTGATTCGGATTATGGTGGTGACAACTCGGATAGGAAATCAACGTCAGGTGGATGTCAGCTTTTAGGGGGGAGAATTGTATCGTGGCAGTGCAAAAAACAGACATCTGTTGCACAGTCATCCTGTGAAGCAGAGTACATTGCTGCTGGATATTGCTGTTCTCAGGTGCTTTGGATACAGCAACAACTGCGCGATTATGGTATGAATATCTCTAATACTCCTATTTGTATTGATAATAAGTCTGCCATAGATATTACCAAGAATCCGAAAAACTTTAAAGTCACCAAGCACATAGATATAAAGTATCATTTCATACGTGACTGTTTTGAGAAAAAGCTTATTCATTTAGAAAAGGTTATTACTGATGATAATCTTGCTAATTTATACACTAAAGCTTTTGATGGACCTCGTCTTGAGTTGTTATTTCAACTCAATGGTATGAAGAATGCCGAGTAGTTTCTCTCAAAGAACTTAAATGTATTTTTCGTGTCTTTGTAGTATAAGTTTGTACATAGATAGTGTCATAAAAATACAAAAAGAGTTGTCTTAGTGATACTTTAGCTTTTAAGCCTGCTTAATCGTAATATAACTGCTTAGTTCAGTGATTACAATTTGGGATATATCGGTAGACACAAAGTACCAAGGTTTCCTTCAATCTGAACTTAAATTATATAATGTTCTTGTGGGAAACATATTCAGATATATGGCTGAGATTGCTTGCTTTTCAGATATAATGTTCAATGAATAGGCACGAACCTCTACCAATCATGAACATAAAAGTAAATGTGATATAGTTATGCAAATCAATTATATGCAAATTAAGGGGCTAATGTGGTCTTTGAGATTCGGACAAGTATGTCCTCGGGGTATCTTTGTATACCTAGCCTACCTAAAGCTTCCAACTTGGGATAGGTTGTCAGAAAGTTCGCTACATGGATCTCATAGAAAATCACGGGTTCCTTATAAATCATGAAATGCAGAAGCATATATGTGAAATCACAAAGTAATTCAATTCAGTTATCCACAAAGTGTCTCATGATTGGTTAAGGATGTTCTTGAATATATTGAATATTTTTTATCTTAGTGCTTGTATCGATTACGAAAGTATATCTGAATGTGGGTTACATAAGTTCGCAAACTATTCAAATGGCATATTAGGCTACTCGGTTACATGGTGACTGTCCTTGGCCAGGGTATGTCGAAAGTGTCATAACTCAATGGAAACTGGATGTACCGAGTGTTTAAGAGGACAAACATACCGGTAATCGCTGTTGGGTCACGGTTCAGAACTTATAATAAGAGAATTATTTCTCACTCGCAGGCTTATGTAACATGCTATACTGATCTAATCAGCAGTAATCATGCTTAATGTGAATAATGTATAAAGTCTAGTTAATTAGAATTTAGATTAGTTTATTATTCTGCAATTTTTATTCTGTGTTATTTTTCTTTTTAATTGAGTCAAAATAGTATTTTTATAAGTTCTTATTGCACGAGAGATCCTATTCAAATTCTGAGTATATTTTTGCTGAATTCCTTCATGTGAATTTTTAATGAGGTTGTGTAGACTGTTCACAAAGAAGATTTTCTAATATGGACATTAATTTGTTTAAAGTTTAGAAAAAGATCTTTTCAAGTGTAATGTGAAATGTCAAAGTCATTTGAAATCTCATGATTTTCACTTGTCACCAAATTATTAATCGGTTTGTTTAAATTTGTGTGGTGACATTTTAGGGTTTGACAAGAAATGACCTCCCTTGATCTTTTGTTAGATTTTTAGTTATTTCATATTTGTTAACCCTGATTGAGTATGATTGTAACTTGAATTTTCTGCATTATACTGTTTTGTTCTCAATGCGTTGATGAGTTCTGTGGTAAGTGTGCAGTGTTCAGGTTAAGAAGATAACGTTGGAATGCTGACTTCTGTTATTGCATTGTTATTTACATGGATGATATCATTACGATAAGATCCTTGGTGTGTAGTGATAATATTTGTGATGCAGATTAGAGCATGTGAAGGATGAATACATGAACTGGTTTTTGGAATGGTTATTTATTTATGATTCATGTATTTAATGAAAATAATCAAATTTGATATTAGTTTCCTTTGAATTTCATGCTGTGATTTATGACATACTTTTGGAAACTTTACTAAGTTCTTCAGTGAATTTTTGTTGGATAGTTCATTGTTTGTTAAGTTTTGTAGACGGCATTTAGTATGGGACTTAAGTGTTTCAAGATGGTTTGCTGTCATGCATATCTATGATCCAAGGAAGTTCTCGGTGTCATAATCATATTGGTAATGAGGTTCATATTTAAATTGATTATTTTCAGGATAGCGTTTAAACCATAGGTTTTCATTCAAGATTATAATGTTCGGTTATCTACTTATATTATGATTATGAATTTGGGTGCTAAGCCAGTTTTTAGTACAAGGCATGAACAGGTTGCTATCTAACGAGTTTTTGCTATGTACAGATTGTGATAAAGGGTTGTGTTTTGGAAGATTGCTTGGATGAAACTCTGAAATTTTTGCTGAACTACGGAATACTTTAGATTTGTTCTTACGAAGATAACTGCTATCTTCGTTCGACACACTTTTGTTCAAACGAAGTTTATCTTCGTTTGGCTAACTTCGTTTGTGAAGTTATGCCCGACCCATAGTTGGCCCATTGTTAGTTCCATATATAAAGGGTTTTTTCTTCGTTATTTCTTTATCAAACGAAAATACTCTCATTTTCGAGCAAAACCCTAAAAAACACAAACTTTTTTCTTTTCTCTCACTTTAATTCGTTTTCTTGATTCATTGTCCAAACTGAGATCTAAGTAAGTTTTTAATGTTCTTTTCATTCACGAATATGATTCAGGTTCCATGTATCTTCGATTTGATTTGTGTTGATTATGTTTATAAAATTCTTGTAATCACTCACCTGGTTTGATCAAACGAATTTAGACTTGTGTGAACGAATTTAGACTTTAGTTCAAAACGAATTTAGATGTGTGCACATGGACTTAGATTTTGAATTGAACGAATTTAACTTGGGTAGAAACGAAGTTACTTTTATGCCTTACGAACTTAGACCTAGGTTGATGAGGAACGAATTTAGCTTAACACCCTTAGGTTTATTCAAACGAACTTAGACTTCGTTTATAGGTTACGAACTTAGAAGATAAGTTTTATAACTTACGAACTTACATGTACAGTTTAGCCTTAACGAACTTAAACTTCGTTAGGTGTTAATTTAGGTTTAATTCTTACGAACTTAAGACCTATTTTCGTTTAGTTATTACTTACGAATTTAGCTTCTATCTTCGTTCTGACTACTTAACGAATTTATTGGTTATCTTCGTTCAGACTTGTTTTGCGAAATATAGGATTAGGGTTTTTCAGATTAGGGTTTTTCACATTAGGTTTTTTTTAAATTAGAGTTTTTCAATTCTGCAATCCATTTATCATGATTATTTATATTTGTTTCGATATTGTGATTGGTTTTGCAGAAATGGCTCTCGCTCCTCGTCAATTTGTGAAAAAGCACAATCTTGCACTGAACCTAGATCCAGATCAACATAATTGCGAACATTTTCATGAAATGTTCAACTACATTGCTCGCTCGCGATTATTTTTTGCTTTTTGTGATTCGCCGAGACTGATTCAGCTGTATATTATTCCTTCTGGTCTACTGCTCATGAAGTTATGGTTGATGGCCAAGGTTTTGTACGAGCAACTGTTGAAGGCACAACATTTGATTTCAATGCTGAGTCGCTCCGCACTATTTTGCATCTAGGAGTAGAACCAGACGTAGAAGAAGAGGAAGATGTTGAAATGACTTACGAGTTCGATCTCCTTCTTCGCTGCTTTCAGAGAATGGGATTTGTTGGCCAGGTCAAACTTCCTTTTGACAAGAGTGGTTTTCAGGGAAGATGGAGGTATCTGGCGTATGCATTGCTCGTCTGTTTGAGCAATCGCAAGGCTGGCTTTGATCAACTATCTGCACAGATTGCGTCGCAGATGGTTGCTTTGGTATATAATCGTCCTTATCCTTTCTCCCGATATTTTTATCAAGAGTTTGTTGATCAGATTAATGCTAGGGGGAGAAAGCGATTTCTTCTGTATCCTCGATTTGTGATGGCTATAGTTAGACATTTTTGTCCAGACTTAGAATATGACCAAGGTCCTCGCTACGTTCTTCATGCTTGGCCTTCGCGTCTTTTTGCTGATCTAGAGGCAAATACGAGTAATGTGGCTGGTCTCCATGATCCACCACTTTTTGGTCACCTGATTAATCCAAACTATCAATCTCGTCTTGAGAATGATATGTTTGTGGATGCTGCTGATGACGATTCTGATTCTGGTTCTTCAGCGAGTTCTGTTGATGGTGTTGAGAGTTCTGGGAATGAGTCTACTGGTTCGGATGTTGGAAATGATGATGATGATGTTGCTAGTTCCGACGGTTCTGCTGCTACAACTGCGACAGACACAGATGATTCTGCTGCTGCTGAACGTCGAACTAAGATGATTCATGATATTGCGGCTGCTTCTGAAAGCGATCATTCGCATCAGTCGTTTGATCAAGCGGGTGTTTTGTTTCATAGAGAACGCAGAAGCAAAGCTTGTCACGCTGTTCCAGCAATTTCAGATTCCGCTAACTCAGTTCCTGCTGCTGAGATTGATCCTGATGTTGCAGCTCAACATGATTCTGAATTGAGAGAAATCTTTGAAGATATGGAAGACCCTGTGAACAGCGCAAGTTCGGTTACTCCAGTGAAGAGGCAAGGGAGTATTGATCTTCAATATACCAGAATTAAGCGTCGACGTGTTGTTGAAGCTTCTTCTGTAGCCATGCCTGATCCTCCAAGACCGACTGCTGCTGTTGCTCCTGTTCTTGGTCGTCGTGTTGATCTGTTGGAGACCAGGGTTCGCACTTTGGAGTCTGAACTCATTGAGACTCGCGCTGCCTTAACATTTTTGATCAACTGGGTCAAGAATCAAGGGGGAGAAGTTCCTGAAGAAGTTTGCAGATTGTCAGCGGTTCAACCACGACGTCAGAATGACGATGATGATGCTGATAATGCTGCTGAAAGGAATGTTTCTCGCCCAGTTGAAGATAGAGGAAAGGGTGCAGCGATCGAGGGGGAGACAGGAGGTGATACTTCTCAGCAAGGTGCTTCTGGTTCTGGTGCTGGTCCTTCTGGTGCTCCTCGTGATTCAGGTTTCTAATTTTGTCTATGATAAAGATTGTTAGATATAATGTATAATTGATTGTGTGTAATAAGTTATGACATTTTATGTAATGAAAATGTAATTTATCTTATTTTAATACAAGTACATTTCATCTTTATTATAATTATCATGATTATTCTTTTATTCTGGTGTTCATTTTGTGTAAATTTAAATAGATGATCCAGATTATACAGATTTATTCTTTGATGGTGATGAGCTCGAGGAAGGCGAATTTGTCCCTGAACCAAATCTAGATATATTCAAGAAGCCTTATGGGTTTGACGAAGTATGGGACTCAATTCCTGAAGATTCGTTGATTGATGAGAATAGAGTGCTGGATCACAGAGATCAATGTTAGAGAAAGAATGCTTCAAGTCCATTCAGCAGCCTAACTCCAGTTCTACATTTTGTTGTGTATGCTAAGAATGGTGATGTGTCGATTCCATCTGAATATGAGATTAATGTGACAAGACCATTCAATTCAAATGATTTTCCAGTTTCTCTCAGAGATGATGATTCATTACATATTGTTGATCGACGTGTTCCCGAGAAAAGAGTAAATGATTGGATAGTACATAGGGAAACGTGGAAACCAAATTTGTATTGGACTCATATCTCAGATAAAGATGCTGCAAAGTACAAGACAATCATCTGGAGTTGGTTTTATGATGATGAATTGAAGTTGTTTGTGCTTAAAAGACCAGAGGGTTGTCAGTACTTAGCATGGTGTGAGAGACATTTCAGAAGTTTGTGTGAAGAAGATTTACATGAGCTTGGAAATAACTGGATTATCAATCCAAGCGATGATGGCTTAGCTGATGTGGTTGGTAAGAATCTCAGAAAAGATTTCTGGTTAAGGAAGAATATGAAAGATTCTGATAAACCACAGTTTAAGATCGAGCCAAGATCGAAGAAAAGAGTGGTCAAACCAGATAAAACAGTTGAGTTTGTTCAACATGATATTAAATGCATGATCAAGGTCCCTGCCAAGAAATGGGCACAAGATGTCTTGGACAAGATGGATAATTGGGAAATTGATCGAAATTCTGGTGAAGCCAAGATGTATGCAGATTCAAAGAAGCAGATTTTGTTGAGAAGAGTTTATGATCCGATGCAGCTTGTGAACTTCTCGAGAAATGATCTGAGAAAGCTGTACGATACAGAGTGTTCGTTTTTGCCATTTTGGAAGCATGAAGAAAGTAGATATCGTAAGATACTTCAGCTCTGCTTACATGAAGATATTCATGCAAATAGCAAAAGATTGTTGTTTGATGAATGATCAGATTTTGAAGACTAAGAAATCGAAGGTGCTGCTGTCAAGGGGAGTTTGTTGATGCATGTTGATGTGACAACAGCAACTTAGATTTGATATGTCGTTTAGATTGAGACATTATGTTAATTTATGTCGTATCTATATATGTAATTGATAGATTATGGACTTTATGTTATGGTAATGATCGATTACATGTTTTGGTGTTATATATATGTGTGTTATGTATGATGTTTGTTGTGTAATATACAAGTACAAACATAATATGTGTTAGGATTCCTTAAGATGAAATACTTAGGAATATAACTAAGTCTTGTATCTAACGAAGATAAGGTATATCTTCGTTAGAGGCAAACGAAGATAAACTTCGTTTGGTACAAACGAAGATTAACTTCGTTACATGGGCTGGGCAACTAAGTTCGTAAGAACAAAGCCCAGCAAGCCCAGTTCGACTCAAAACATATATATACGAATGAATACTCTAAAATAACTATTACGTTCGACATACAAGTACACCAGACACCTAAGTTTGTTCTATATCTTATAGAAACGAAGATAGCATAATACGGCTGATTATTTACTTGATAATTAGCGATATACCAGTTTACTAATCAAACTAGTTATCTCGTGAGGATTCCGCACTCACGACATAATCATAGACGATCTCGAGAGCGATCTATAGCTATCGAGGGATTCACAGGCACCATACTTGATACTTGTTTACAAAACCTACGAACTCACCAACCATTTTGTTGACGCTTTTGAGTATCCTTTCAGGTGAACATGTGAACCGCATTAGAGGTGGCTAAGGGGCATAACATGGTGACCTGTAGCAGACCAGACTAGGGTTTTGGAGCTGCATATCTTATGTTTTGTTATGTTTGCTATATTTTTAGACTATGGCATTATGCCTAAGTGTTAATCCCCTGCATGGGAGTTTATCTATGTTTTATTTGAATCTTGACTCTATGTTGGATATTTATGTTTAAATTCTATAAAATGTGTGTTATTTAAGTATTCATGTAGCTACTCTACGTAATATCCATGACGCGTGTGCTATGCGTCGCATCCCGAGTTTTCCGCCTTAGTCGGGGTGTGACAGATATAGACCGTATCCCGACCATGACGATACACAAACAAGGAAGTATCACCGGAATTGAGCTTGAAACCCAAAGAAGTAACCTAATTTGTTAATCGTTGGTACCATCCCTTGGGTGCCTGTTTGAGCCCGTATAAGGATTTCTTCAAATGACAAACATGATCTGGAAACCGTGAATCACGAAACCTAGGATGTTGATGCATAAATACAGTTTCAGACAAATAGCTGTTCAAAAACACATTTTTAACATCCAGCTGATTAATATCCCAATCATTAGATAAGGCTAAAGAAAGAACTGTCCGTATAGTCTCCGGTTTTACAACTGGACTGAAAGTTTCAGTACAATCAACCCCAACCTGTTGAGATCGGCCATCCCCAACTAACCGAGCTTTGTAGCACTCCAAGGTACCATCTGAGTTTATCTTCTGCTTATAACCGAGCTTTGTAGCGCTCCAAGGGGTAGGATGGCTTGAATTGGGTGGTGTAATATGGTAGGGTGGGGAACCGCCTCGGTAGACTTTTAAAGGAAATCATAAGTTGACGGGGAGAGAGGTTGATGATAAGGAAAGGTAGACTCATCAAACAAAACATGACGAGAAATAATGATTTTCTTGGTAGCCAAGTCATAGCATTTATACCCCCGATGACGAGAGGGGTACCCAAGAAATATACACGGGGTGTAACGGTTTTGTAGTTTGTGAATAGTGGGAGACGGAAATAAAGGATAATAGAGACACCCAAAAGTCCATAAGTGAGAATAAGTGGGGTGTTTGTTGTAAAGAAGAAATATGAGGTGGAGGATGATTTGGTTTTAGATGGTAAAATGTTAATTAGATATGTGGCCATTTCTAAAGTATGGTGCCAAAAGAAGGTGGTAAAGAGGCATGAGTACGAAGAGTGCGAACGATCTTGTTGATAGAGCGGATTTTTCATTCCGCTTTACTATTTTGGGAAGAGGTGTAAGGACAAGAGAAACGAAATTGCATCCCGTGTTGTTTGCAAAAAGAATGAAAGTGGTGGTTATTGTATTCTGTCATATTGTCACATTGAAAAGATTTGATAGGTTTAGAAAACAGAGTTTTAATATATGTATGTAACTGAAGAAAAATTGGATACACTTGTGATTTATGTTTAAGTGGAAATTTCCACAAGAAGTTGGAATAATCATCAAGAAATAACAAATAATAGGCGATGTCCATACATCACTATGCACAATGTCAAATGACTAATAAGTAACATTAATAGAATCAACAAACGGGAATTTTATTTGCTTTCCAAAGATATTGGATTGACATAATCCTTTATTACGAAAACTAGAAACAGAAATGGAACAACTATTATTTGAATAACGTAAAAGTGTTGAGTCAGGATGACCCAAACGGTGATGCCAAGTTCTTGAGAAATAGCAGCAAAGCTGGAAGGAGAATGACTGGAAGTAGGAAAAGTGAGCGGATAGAGGTCCCCGGTACTATTGCTCCTAAAAATAGGATGCTTGGTCTTGAAATCCTTCATAAGAAAACCAAAAGGGTCGAATTAAATGGAAATATTGTTATCAGTTGTAAGGCGACAAACTGAAAGTAGGTTTTTAATCAAAGAAAGAGAAACTAAAATGGAGGGAAGTTTTAATAAAGGGAAAGGTGGGGGAAGGGTGGATTGGCCAATACCAGTAGTCGGCATAGAAGCACTATTACCAACAATTATACATTTGAAAGCAGTAGGAGGGGAAGACAGGTTACCTGAGGAATTTACCATGTGATGAGTGGCTCCAGTGTCCATGTAACACTGCTGATCCGGATGAAGAGTCATGGCATTAAAAGCTTGATCAATCTGTGTTGTAGTATATCCATAAGCAGATGAGGTATAAGAAGCCGAAGGTTCAGGTCCAAGTAAACCGGCAGAACCAGGCATAGGATGAGGCACTAGAGAACTCGGATAGGGACATGACAGCGCTGGAGATGTAAAACACATTGGGACCGGGAAATCAAAGGACCACTGGTAGGGATGTATCCATTGCATTGGAGGGTCAAATGCACCACGTCTGCGACCTCCACGTCCACGGCCCCGACCACCGTGACCACGACGTGGGAAGTCCTGGCCATGACCGGAGGCACGAGTAGCATCCTGGTCAGCAACAGTAGCAGCAACAGGAGCCGGAGCAGGAGCTGGAATTGGATCAGCAGCGGTTGTAAGAGCCGCACCAGCTTCGGTCTCTTGACGAGCTTTGTGACCCTCCTCTAACACTAAACTGGACCTAGCTTTTGAGAAGGTAGGAAGAGTCTCTGCTTGTTGCAAGTTAACTGCTCGTGTTGATTTATTGTCAACGAACAGTTTTTTCAAGGCACTCCATGCCGTTGCAGCAGTATTTTCTGGATCCAGAATGGTGGCCAAGAGATCCGTGGATATCGTACTATAAATCCATTGCAGTATGATGGCATCCAAATGAAGCCACTGATCAGTAGGGAGAGCGGAAAAAGAAGAGGAGTCGGTGGTGGCGGGTGGTGTGATATGATTAGAGACTTTACAAGAGATGCATTGAACTTTAAACAATGCTACCCAATTGTTGTAATTGTCGTCCTTAGTGGAGAGGGTATGATGTGTGAAATCTAGTTATAAAATTTATAAAACACGATTCACTGGGAACTGACTACAACATACTTACGGGTAAATCCGGGATCGTTCACAAGGACTTTTGTAAGCAATTGTCTAAATAAAGTGATTCAAGAAGTAGGGGGTTTTGTGGCCGAATTGCCACGTTGCAATCGCAAGCGAGAGGGTTTGATTCAAACAATAATTTAAAGGTCATCCATCTTGATTTCGCTCGACAACATGTTAAGATTGTACATTTGATGAAGTTCAAATCCAATTTAGTTAATTAAATAACCGAGACTCAAATTGATCGCCAACCCCGTACCCGTCAAGTTAACAACTTCATTTGACTCTCTTGTTTAAACTAGTTCCATTATTAAGACCGGTACCCCGAGACGCCTTTTATAACTTTGCTAATTCAACAATGGTTTTGGTTATTAAGATAACAATTACATCTACCAATTGTACCCAATCGTTAACACATTTACACCTATCATCGTAGAATGGTTATCTACCGTACCCGTCATAGATCCAACACGTTTGTATCCAAACAATTCAAATAAAATATATGCGAACAATAATTACCATTAAAGACACATATAAATCACCAACCAATTCAAGATAAATGATAAGGAATAAATACGCTAAGATCTCGATATAACGTTAAATTAAAACAACATTGAATTAATAAAAATTGTGCAATCCTTACATATTGTCTCACTCCATCAAGATGGATGGTAAAGTGATTAGCCAGTCATGATGAATAAATTAAAACAATCAAGAAACAATGAAAACATAATGTACCAATTGAAGAAATAAATCCAAAGAGTGCTAGAATCGTTCAAGAATTGAAGAAATAAATCTGGATGTTTTTATGATCTTGAGAGGTGTTTGACCTGGTGAAAATGGCCTCCAAAATCCCTAAATACCTCTATAAAGTCGAGAGAGGTCTTAGGGTTGTGTTTTCTAGGGTATTTATACTTGGTGGAAAATCCCTTTTCTGGTCGCATAGCCTGATGCGACATGACCATAGATGATCATGCCATGACCATCTCTGAATACAAAAGTTTGAGTAGCTTCTGACTTCCAGATGCGACATGACCATATGTGGTCATGCCATGACTTTTCTGTCGACCTGACCCTTTAGACTCTTCTGAGGTTCAAATGCGACATGACCATATGTGGTCATGCCATGACCATCTGCCAAAACTTGAATGAGTTCGTTTCTTCCTCAAATCTTCCACGAGCTCATCCGTAAGCACACTTTAGGTCTCCAAATGTCGTTTTCTTCAGTAATATGTCATAATGCCTGTTAATATCCTGAAAACACTAATAGATACCATAAACGCACCCAATGTACATAAAAACGACTCTTAATCACTTATAAATGACCAAATACGACGTGGGTAAATAGTACAAAATGAGGCATATCAGGGTAATCGGTATATGGTTACGTATATTAGTAACAGTGGTGGCGGGGTGAAGGGGAGTCACGACTGATTTGTCTTTTTCGGCAGACATCATAATGATCGACGAAGAGAACGGGAGGGAAGAAGAAAGTGGATGGTTGTTTGCTTTTTTTTCTTTTTTTTTAAGGGTTGTGGGAAAACTCGTGATACCATATAAGATGGTAGAATTCCTTATTGTTTCCCCTTCTCATTAATCACCATATATAAGAGTATAGTTTACACAATAATACCTTTATCTATTACAATTAATATATCCTAGTCTAATACTAATCTTTATAAGATGTGGTCTTTAATAGTGAACACAAATATATAAAACTCAATATGAACCCTATAAAATAAATTTAATTATAAGACAAAAATTAAAACCAAAAAATACTCAGAAGTATGATTTTGTTGGTACTTGGTAACAATTGAAGGAGATGGATTAGGGGGGAAAAAAAGAAAAGAAAAAAAAGATGGAGTGATAGGAAACTAGGAAGGTGATAACGATATGATAGTACTGTTGAGTCTAAATGATAGTTGTAAATTTAATGATGACAAATTTGACCTATAAACACTTAGAAATCTATTGGGTCTTTTAATCTGATCCGGGTCAGACTAAGCGACACAACTTACGATCTGTAATTGACCCAGATCATGCTTCATACTTTGTATTGTAATATGTTATGGAAGTTAGTGTTATTCAATCTACATCAACAAGATCATTCCATTCAATCCAAGTCAAAGAGGATGATTGAAGATAGAGGACCAAACTGGTAGTGGAAGGCAGTTTGGGACTAGTAGCCAGCTTGGAAACACTTAGGCAGAATTGTGCTTTGACAAACAGTCTAATATGTATCTCACAATCAAGTGAAGATAACAACCTGGATTGAAGATAAGAACAAATGATGTGACCAAGAAGAATCCTAGGATCCAGGTTGGTTGTTAGATATGTATATGCGTGTTCACACTCTTATTGGACGATGAAAAATGTGCAGTTGTACATGGGGGACCACAAGTACAGTGAAGGCACGATTGATTATTCCTTGATCGTCCAACAAAAGAAGAATATGTGGTTGATTTGGATACCAAGAGAAGAAGGAGCTTTCACCTATAAAAGTTACACTCCTTGTATGCATATTGTTGGAGTGTGATCATGTTAAATAATAAACGCATGTCCGGAAATAATTTAAGTGTACGGGGTCACACGAAATGACACAGTAACTCTATATTATTAATTAGTATATTAAAGTAATATATTAATTAATGTAATCACGAAATAAATAATTAAACTATATTAAGGGGTTAATAATGTTTAATTAATTAAAAGAGGAGGATTTAAGTAAAAATTAGGAATTATGGAAACTTCCTAATTTCCACCATAGGGCCGAAAATTTCAAGGCTTGAAAGTCTTGAAGATTACTTGTCCATCAAGTTGAAATCCCTAATAATTAAGCCTATATATAGAGGGCTAATTCTAAAGGGTTTTTTCCCATTCCTTCACACAAGTAATATCTCCCCCCCCCCCCCCCTCTCTCTCTCTCTTGGATTCGGCCAAATTCTCACTAATCAAAAGGAGTTTTGTTTTTACGTATTTTTCGACTTCATACCATTCGACCAAATATATATATGTACAATTAATGTCTATCATTAATTGTAATGAAAATTTGTTAGTCAACAACAATTTTAAGTTTGGTCCATGGGATTTCAAAATAAGGGAGTAACATAAGGGGTTGTGAAGTTCGTGATTCGGGTACTAGCATACGATATAGGGGTGTCTAGTGTGCGATCATAGAGGGGTTTTACTTTAAACCCTATAATAATAATAATATCTATTTATTAATAAGTTTATTGGAAGCTTTGCTTAAAGGTACACATTTCGATTCTCTCTTTGTTAATTAATGGTATTACATATACGTTTCTTTCCGTTGCGTATTCGTGAATTGTTATATGTTTATGTGCTCATATTTTAAAAGTGGTATAAGAGCCACATATGTGATCTATTAGTTACAAAGATCAAAACTTGAAGGGGGTTAAGGGTTGGTTTATATTTAATTAATTGTTAAATAATTAAAAGAGTTTTTTTTTCATATAATTAAATCGATTTTAATTAAAAAAAATCTAGGGTTTTGTTTAACTATTTTAACCTAATTCAATGGTGGATTGAAACCCTTGAGCAAGTTTTGAATTATGTGAATTGACATGATTTATGTGTTATAAATTGCATGTTACGTGTTTCTTAATTATTTAAAGTTGTTAAATAATAGTAAATTCATAAGGAATTCATGCAAAATTAGTTGTGATTTTACTGAATATATAGAGATATATTTTGCAAGAATGATGATCCAATAATTAGGGTTTATTATTAGATAATTGTGTGACTATCTGAATTTTTCGTGTGATTTTCCTGATTTTTGTGTGATTAAAAATTTATATCTTTTAATCGGTAATTGTGTGACTATCTGAATGTAGATTGCCGACTCATAGGGCTACAACTTTGTAGTTTTGGTCGAAAGCTGATTCAGACCAGAAACAAGCTTAAACTGGTCGTCAAGCTGCTGGAAATTTCCAGTCAGCAAGTTTATGTGTTTATGTGATATTACTTGGTAAATTAAATTGTTTAAAGGCTTACGCAATCAAGGTAACTTGATGTATGTGGTCCTTTTCTTCGGAAGGGGGATCTGGAATTTAAACATATGCATGAACCATAGAGACCATGTTTAGGTGGCCTACCTTAACTTGTTGCTTGATTAAAGTAGTTCGGTAATTAGTAAGTTTATTACTTTTTGTATTGTTTATAAGTTATATAAATGTGATGCAAAAATTGTTTTCTTGGAAAAATATAAACTTGACTAAGAACTATCAAAATAGAGATTTCATTAATAAAATTGGAGTCTTATAACCTTGAGATACACCGGCTCACCCATTTGAACAAACTTTAAGAGAGGTATAAGCCGGAGTGCGTTAGCCTTCTAAAAGGGCGGATTTTTAATTGCGTTCATCGCAAACCTTTGCCCTTGCGCTTCTTTGTGCGTTCAAATGGAGCTACCGAGCTCTCTTGTGTTGTTAAGACTATACAAATGATTTTATTAAATACTATGTTATGAAGATTATGCATGAGTCTTCATATATAAACTTTAGATTCACATCAAATGCATTACCCATTTAAAGTTAAGTCATTGCCACCCACTTTGATTAGAACACTTGCCAGTGCTTTTTGCTCCTACGTGAGACCGTAGGCGAATTGTATCTCTTCAAGGTAGATTACCACTCCGTTGTGAGACCAGCGATAGACTATCTACATGTTCTTAATTGGGCGACTTAAAACGAGTTAAGAGGTGAGATCCTTGACCCATGGCATAAGATGGGACAAAACATGTTTATAAAACACTTAATACCCCTTTATAGTGTTGTTGTAAGTCCCATAACTCTAGGAGTTGCATGAATGCAATTATCGATTCTCGATTACCTTTTGAATATCGTCGTTTCTAGCAGATCAACTGATGAAATGATTGTATGTCAAGTTGGATCCTAGCCTTAGTGAAAGTAATTTGTTAGATGAATTTAACAAGGGTAAATTACATTTCTTAAGGATTAATTATCAAAAATACCGATAATTGAACTTTTGTTTGTTTTAAAGATGGCAACAATAAATCCTTCTCAAAACATACACCAATCAGCTTTCAGGTCGATGCTAGAAAGGGAAAGACTTTCTGTAAGTCCCAACTCAAAAGATGGTACTAACTGAAGACACCTCTATGTCAATGGTGAGATTTCTTTGCAATATAAACACTGAACTGGAGACGACCAGTTACAGTGAATGTATACCAAGTCCTTAGTAAGATTACTTAGCAGGTGACAAGAGGGAAAAGACAATGCAATAAGTAAATACAACAAAGTAAAAATGGTGAGACCAAGTTGTAATTTTCAAATGTATTTTATTTATTGATGCTAAATAAAATACAAGGTTGTTGCGGAACCAAGATAATACATAAGTGTAAATATCCTAACAACCTATGAAATACAAATGATTTATACTTGGAAATTCTCTTTAACAATCGAAACACTTAAAGTTGTGAAGTGTTCCCTTTTACGATTGAGAGAATATTGCACAAGTACACCAAGAATATTGCAAAAGTCTGAATATGCAAAGTTATATTCTTGTTGTGTAAAGACCTCTATTTATAGACAAAGTTGGCATTGGGATTCCAACTTTGTCGTATAGATATGGTTGACAGCATTTAAGGAAACTAGGTGAGTTCCTTTGAAATGCTTGATAAGGTAAGTCAAGATATTACTTTATCCAACCTGCTTTATGCACTTTTGTACTTTAATCATAGACAAATAATATTGTCTATATAAAGCTGCATAAAGCAAAAAGGTCTTCCTTGTAAACAGTGTAAAGCATTGTAAAGGCTTTAGACTGATATTCTCCAGTTTCAATCTGTGTAGAATGCCAACTGGGCTTCGCTGCCATTGTCATTCTCTATCTTCCATTTGTTGTCTTCGACGTCAATTGGAATGTCTTTAGTTCTAATCGGATCTCAAGTGGAGGAAGTCTTCAGTTGCATTAACTGTACGTTACAACTAGACTTCAATATATTTCTGGACAAATCTTCTGGTCTCCAGATGCAACTGGAGACTGACCAGTTTTAGTCGAAACTGGTCCTAACACTTTCTGGAACCAAACTTCAATGACTAGTTTAAAGTCATTGATGAGCAAACACCGTTGTTCTGGGAGCGAATGCTACAACTGAAGAGTTGGGTGCATACAATGCTTGGTACGATAAGACACAATGAGGTTGCTTGTTTGATGTTGGGAAGCATGAATGCTAACCTTCAAAAGCAATTTGAGCTTTCATTTCCATGTGATATGCTCAACGAACTCGAGTCTTTGTATATAATCAAGCCAGAGTGGAGTTGTTTGACCTAGTTGATCAACTTCATAACTTGCAAAATGAGCATGAAACATCGGTTAGTCCTCATGTACTCTAGTTGAAGAGGTACTCATGAACTATTGGAAAGGTTGAACTATGCTTATCATCTGCCTATTACTATTGGCATGAACCTAAAAAGGGAAAATTTTTTTTTTTTAGGAGTTCATGTGCAATTATAATATGCATAGCATGAGTAAAACCATAGCTAAACTTCATGTCATATTAATTGAGTATGAGAAAGAGCTTCCAAAAGAAATCTGCTACACCCCAAGTTCTCATGATCATGGGGGGGGGGGTAGGTTCAGAAAGCATAACAACCGTAAGCCAAGGGCAAGAACTTAGGTAAGAGAAAACAAGTTGTGTTAGTCTCAAAAACCTTAAAAGACCCTTTCGGTAAAAAGAGCATACGGGTAAAGTATCTAGCTGAGTTGAATGCAAAGAAGAAGCAAGTTGGTTTAGCTAGTGCTTCAGGTATCTTCAAAATTGAATTATATATGTTGTTATACAAATAATAATTCAATAGTAAAAGAGTCAAGTTTAACTTGGACTCTAACTATCTTTGACATTATCATCTTGTTTAATTTTGTCAAGAATGGCATTTAAAGACTTCAAAGGGACGGTATCTTACAATCAAATGATGAATCATTTGATAAATGCATGTTTTTGACATTATCTTTAGCAAGAAACGCAATGGAAATCTTCAGTATGAAGAAATCTTACAATCATTATAAAATGCGTTGTCATTAGCAAGAAATGCATACTTCAAATTGAAGGGATCTTAAAACCAAATGATGAATCATTTGACAAGAGATCGTTAAATCAAATGATGAATCATTTGACAAATGCATGCCTTGTGCTTTCGACAAGATGACAAGAATACCTTTTCCGCATAAAACTGGAGAGGGCTAAAGAACTACTTGGACTAATACATACGGATGTATGTGGCCCATTTAAACATGTGTCAAAGAGAGGTGCTAGCTACTTCGTCACTTTTACAGATGATTTCAGTCGTTATGGTTATGTTTATTTGATTAAGCATAAACATGAAGTCTTCGAAACATTCAGGGAATTTAAAAGTGAAGTAGAGAACCAACTTAGTAAAACCATCAAGATTCTTCGTTCAGATTAAGATGGGAAATACTTAAGCAAAACTTTAAGGATCATCTAAAAGCTTGTGGATTTATCCAAGAGTTTACTCCTATATAAGGGTATATGTGAAAGGAGAAATCGAACCTTGTTGAACATGGTGAGATAAACGATGAACCTTAAAACTCTCCCATTTCATTTTGGGATTATGCTCTAGAGATTGTTGCATGCATTCTCGATATGGTTCCAACCAAGAAGGTTGACAAGACACCGCATGAATGTAGTGTTAAGTGCATCTTTGTAGGATACCCAAAGGAAACGATGGGTTACTACTTCTACTTTCCTACCGGAAACACTGTCAAAGTATTTATTTTATTTTTTTTTATTTGCTGATTTCCTTGAAAGGAAACTCATATCTCAAGAGGATAGTGGGAGGATTGTTGAACTTGATGAAACTCAAGAAGATGTGTCACCTTCTGGAAGCACTAGGAATCTTCAACTTGGGGGGGGGGATGTTCAAAGAGACGAATCTCTAAATGAATATCAAGTTGAAGATGAAGCGATTCCACTTCGTAGGTCCTCAAGGACAATACGTGCTCGTGAAAGATTAAATCTTATGGTTGAATATGAAGAACACGTAATAGGAGATTTGAATAAATCTCCTAATTTCAAAGCTGCATTATCGGATCCGGAATTTGACAAATGGCCTAAGGCTGCGAATATGGAAATGAGATCCATGAAAGATAATCAAGTCTGGAGCTTGGTTGATTTTCCACCAAATGGTAGAACTGTTGGGTGTAAATGGATCTTCAAGAAGAAGACCGACATGGATGGAAATGTACACACCTATAAGCTTGTCTTGTGGCGAAAGGTTATACTCAACTTTATGGAGTTGATTATGAGGAAACCTTTTCTCCCGTTGCGGACATTAGAGCTATTAGGATCATCTTAGCCATAGCGGCGTCTATGACTATGAGATATGGCAAATGGATGTCAAAACCGCTTTCTTAAATGGTTTTGTAGGCGAGGAAGTCTATATGGTACAACCGGAAGGTTTTGTCGATCCAAAACATCCCAACAAAGTATGCAAACTTCAAAGGTCCATTAATGGATTGAAGCAAGCATCAAGGAGTTGGAATAAATGGTTTGTTGAGGAAATCTACCCAAATAAAAATGGATGTGTTCATAAGGAAGCCATCAAAGGCTTTCCACAAATTGAAATTTGGCCGAAGACGGATGCGACGGGAAGAAGTGCCATTTAAGAAGTTTGGTTTTGCTCAAAATCCTTATGAGCCATGTATATATCTCAAAGCTAGTGGGAGTATTGTTACTTAGGTTAAAGTAGCATTCATTCTTGGAATCAAGATCTATAGAGATATAAGTAAATGGTTGATTGTATTAAGTCAAAGTGCTTATATAGATAAGATCTTGAGGAGATTCAAGATGGAAAATTCTAAGCGCGGGAATTTGCCTATGCAAGAAGGACTTAATTTATCTAGCAAGAACGGTGCTTCTACACCTGAAGAGGTGGAGCGCATGAAAAGAATTCCTTATGCTTCGGCGGTGGGATCTATCATGTATACGGTAAGATGCACTAGACCTGAAGTTGTGTTCGCTCAAAATTTTGTTAGCCGATATCAGCAAAATCCCGAAGTGGATCAGTTGTAACACCCCAACAAGGCGGAATCATGGGGTATCACAAGAAAAACACAGCACAACATGAAAATTATGTAGAGTAAGTCTAAATGCATAAAAAGGATCAAGTAATCCATACGAACCATTCAATAATGCAAGTATCTGGATCACACATAAGCATAACCTCTAATTCGGGAAATGAATCACAGATCCAAGGAGTCCAAGTCCAAGTCTAGCATGATCAAGCAAATCAACCATCCAAATACGTCTCTGAGCTAACCTGTTCACCTAAAAAGTGTACTAACACGCCTCAACATAAAGTTGGTGAGTTCGTAGGGGCAAGTAATAGGAAACAACTGTGTCGGGATAACAACCGTTAACGATATACGAGGATTAGAATACCTAATCACGTTCCAAGGAAACCCTAAAAGGTTTCACGTTAGCACAATATCAATACAATCAACGTTTAACAACAACGATTCATATAATGATTAGCAACGTTCAATAACATGGGCTCAACAACCCATAACGTGGATATAAAGATACCCATAACGTGGATATAAAAATACCCATAATATGGATATAGAGATACCCATAACGTGGATTCAACAATCCATAACGTGGATATAAAGATACCCATAACGTGGATTCAACAATCCATAACGTGGATATAAAGATACCCATAACATGGATTCAACAATCCATAACGTGGATATAAAGATACCCATAACGTGGATTCAATAATCCATAACGTGAGTATAAAGATACCCATAACGTTGAGACTTATATAATGAATAATGCGCCATATCACGTTACGACTTACATATATTTCAAATGCGTCATATCACGTTACGACTTACATATATTTCAAATGCGTCATCTCACATTACGTTTCAACTAAACATTCATATACAATATACACGTTAAACAATATCGTTATCAACAACGTTATACCACAAATCGTGGGCTTATCGTTATGCCATCAAGATGGACTTAATCGTTATCACAAATCACAAATCTATAATACATTATAGGGGGAAATATTATCATGCAATGTCCTATGTCCCGTTCCATATCAAAACGTTTTCCATCATCCAATAACACAATGTACATACACTTCATACGATTTTACTTTCAAGGAACCTTTGATGCTTATATATAGGGTCACCCGCAGCCTTCCCACCACATCTCCAACTCATTGAAAGTAAGATTGTCTTATATGTATGTACAACTAACCAAATCACAACGTGTATTCATAAGCGAAAGCGTAATTAAACGAGCAACAAGTCAATGTGTCAACTGAACAATCAATCAATCGATTAAGCAACAAACAAACAAGCACGTACACTTTTCAGCCCGAATCTCAATTGAGTAGGGAGGGTTTACGAAACTCACCTTGATTGGATATGCAAGCTAAGTACAAGTTATAGTCGAGTTGTAAACGTCCAACAATCGCTTAGCGTTCACCACCTATTAACATATACATTACAAATCACGTGCCAAACCCTATCCAGGTTCTAGAAGAGTAAATCAACCTTAGAGGACAATTGGGACTCAACTCGGTTACGTTACAATCCTAAAGTGTCTTATTGGTTCAACCGAATATAAACAAGGAAAATTTAACACGACATTTCTGGAAACGGTGGAGGATTCAAGATACAAGAGTTATACTATGAGAAAGTAGACTCTCTCACGATTCCAACAATAGTTTATACGTCTAAAACGGAGTTACGGTTCAAAAGTTATTGACGTTTGAAAACTGATGCGCAAAACAACCGAAAATCTGAAAAGTGACTCAAGGGAGGGGGTGTAAGTTACGGCCCTGAGGGGCGTAAGTTACGGCCCTGAGGGGCGTAAGTTACGCTGGTTCAAAATTGTAAGGGCGTAAGTTACGGCCCTGGGGGGCGAAAGTTACGGTGGCTTGGAAATTCATGTTTTGGCGTCTTGACTAGCGTAAGGTGGGCGTAAACAGAAGGCAAAATGAAAATGGAAGATGGAGGGGGGCGTAAGTTACGGCCCTGGGGGGCGTAAGTTACGCCAGTTCTGCACCAGAACTTCCTGCACAAGATCTTGAAGCTAAGCACGATCCAAAACCAACCCAAAACCCCATTTTCGACCTATGAACGATTTTGAGAGTGCAGATACTCATTTTTAAGCATATTAAACATATATAAACATAACCCATAACAAAAATTCATCCATAACTTCCCACAAATTCCGAATTCATCTCAAAATCATTCAAAACCCTAAATGAAACCCTAATTCGACTCAAATCCGGTTTTGACTCGATTCAAGACCCAAGAACGTTTAGATTTGACTAGAGACATGTTCAATAACATAAAATGGTTATTATGAGATAGTTTTTACTTGCCAAAACTTCCAAAAGCCCTTAAATCCGAATTTGACCCAAAAATGGAGGTTCTTTGCACTTGGAGATTTGATCCTTTGATATGATGTTTAGTTGATGATGATGATGAAGTATTTATCACTAATCTAGCCCAAACAACAATAGGTAATCCAAGAACTTAGAGAGAAGAAGGAGGTGTTTTGGTGTTTTCCTTTGGAAAGAAAAAGAAAGAAAGAAATGAAAAGGGAAAGGAAGGGGGAGGGAGTTGGGGGCCGGCCTATAGAGGTCCAAAGGTGGCTCCCGCTCCGCTAGCTTCGACCAATAGCTATTATTTACCCATTTAAACGCTAGAACGAGGCCGTAAACACAATTAAACTCAACATTACATTTATACACGACAAAACGTTTGATAATCCATTTAAACCAACAAACTAGTGCATTTTCATTTACGTTCAATTTACAAGTCAACTAAGTCAAATATCACGGATGTTACATCATTCCCCCGTTAACGGAATTTCGTCCCGAAATTCAATTCTAACTAGACCCGTCCAAGAAGGGGCACTTAGCTTTCATAAAAGCCTCGCGTTCCCAAGTAATTCGGGGTCCACGTCTAACTCTACATCTTGTTTTAACGTTTGTATACCGAATATCCTATAGCTTTCTAGCTTCTAGATTTAGGTTCCATATCGGCTCTCTTGCGACCTTTAATATTTTATCAACACGGATTTCTCAAAGAGACACACGAGGTGTTGGATTCGGCAAACAATTCCAAAGATTACAAATATGAATAATATTATGAACTCCACTCAAGTATTGAGGGGGGCTCCAAATGTTACGCTACCGGGCCAAAACGTCCTAAATATTGTTGAATGGTCCAATATACCTTGGACCCATGTGCTACTTTTCACATAACGGACACACCTCTCCACGAAGACACTTTCAACATCACAAAATCGCCCACTTCAAATTCGAGGGTCTTCGTCTCACGTTAGCATAATTCAATTGTCGTTCTCAGGCTACTCTCAACTTAACTTTGATTTGTGAGATCACCTTGGTCGTTTCAATAACAAATTCTTGGGTCCAATGAGTTGGCGTTCAGCAACTTTCGTCCAAGCTAACGGTGGTCTACATCTTCTCCCATATGCAACTCTTTAAATGGAGCCATTGGATACTAGCGTGATGGCTATTATTGCAGGAGAATTCGTCTAACGGTAAATGCACGTCCCCATTTGTCACCAAGCATAGATGGCACAAACTCCTAGTATAACATCAAACGTTTGAATCATTCTTTCTCTTTGACCGTTGGGTTGCGGATGGAACGCCGTACTCACATCAAGTTGAGTACCCATTGCTCTTTGAAACGCCTTCCAAAACTTTGAAGAACTCGGGTATAGGGATTGGTTATAACAGAAATCGGGACTCCAAGTCTGGATACTACTTCTATGAGATACAACGTGCCATGGTGTCAAATTTTTCTTCTTACCGGATGGCTAAGAAGCGAGCCGACTTAGTCAACCGGTCAATTATCACCTAAAAGGTGTCCCGACCACAACTCGATCTAGGTAACTTCGTGATGAAGTTCATATCAATTCGTTCCCATTTCCGCCGCGACGTTACCGGTTGGACTAGCAAACAGGGGGGTTTCTCGTGGTCGGCTTTTAATTGTAACACATGATGCATTCACTAACGTATCTCGCAATGTCTTTCTTCATTACTGGCCACCAATACAAGTCTCTTAGGTCAAAATACATCTTATCGGGCCCCGGGTGAACCGAGTAGGCCGACTTGAGAGCTTCATTTATCAATTTCATCCAAAGCCTACCAAAAACGGAAACCCACAATGGTTCAACAAAGCATAATCCGTCATCGTCCTTTCTATCAAATCATTCTTCTAGGTCGTGTAATACTTCGATGATGGGGTCGCGAGCACTCCTATGTACGGTAAGACTCACGACCCTAATTCGTCTTGGTTTTATACGTTCCTTTGAGCTCAAGGTATCAGCTACAACGTTTTCTTTACCCGGGTGAGGCCGGATAACGCAATCATAATCACTAGAAATCTCTAGCCATCTCCGTTGCATCATATTCAATCCACTTCGGTCCAACCTGTGTAGAAGGCTTACGTGATCGGCATAGATCACACTCTTGGCGCCGCATAAATAAACATGACCGCTCTCAATTCCAAGTCACGAGTCGGGTAATTCTTCTCGTGCACCTTCATTTGTCTAGATGCATCGGCAATCACACAAATTGTATATCAACAATTTGAAGGCTTGTTCTCATTTCTTACTCCAATAAGATCGTTCTTCTTGTTAAGTCCAC
The DNA here is from genome assembly GCF_010389155.1 of Erigeron canadensis. Lineage (NCBI taxonomy): Eukaryota > Viridiplantae > Streptophyta > Magnoliopsida > Asterales > Asteraceae > Erigeron > Erigeron canadensis. The sequence goes on from NC_057764.1 coordinate 16,447,228, forward strand.
AACGTCAAGGGTTGGGCGATCTTTGCAATGCCCTTAATGAAACATCTATAATAATCCGCCAAACCAAGGGGTTGATGGATCTCGATTGGTGTCCTGAGTCGTCTCTATTTTTCCACCATTTCAATTATATTTGGATCCACATGAATTCTTTCCTTGCTCACCACGGGACCAAGAAAGTGAATCTCTTCGAGCCAAAATTCACACGGAGAACTTGGCATACCATTTTCTCTTCCCGGAATAGCCCTAAAACTTCCCTTCAAACATTTCGAATGTTCTTCTTTCGTCTTGGGATAGACAAGGATGTCATAAATGAAGAGAATGGCAAACCTATGCAAGTAGGGTCGACATGCCCGGTTCATCAAGTCCATGATCACCGCCGGTGCATTGCTCATTCCAAAAGGCATAACCGTGGCCGTCTTGAGAATATCATCTTCATGGATACGCAATTTGGTGGTAACCCTACCACAAATCAATCCCAGAAAAGTAGAGAGCGCCTTGGAGTTGATCAAATAAGTCGTAAATTCCTGGAAAGGAATAATGATTCTTCAATGTTGGCAAATAAAACCGTTGCGCCCCACGGTGATCGACTAGCGCATATAGAACCTTTTTCTTAACGTTCTTTGAGTTGGGTAGCCAACTCTTGCATTTCAGTCAGGACTAAGCGATAAGGTGCTTTGACCACGGGAGAAATGTTAGGAATAAGATCAATTCAGAGATAACGTTGTCGAGATGGAGGCAAACCTGTTAGGTCATCCGGGAATACATCCGCAAGATCATTAACCACGGGCGCGATCTTCAATTCAACTTCGTGACATTAACATTATATATTTTTCTCATCCCATGGCTCGGTCGTCTCGCTTTGAAATACTAAATCTTCAGCATTTTCTAACGGAAATCCTCACTACCCTACTACCGCAATATATAACCGTATTCATTGCCAACATCCAATCTCTCCTCACAATCACGTCAAAACTACCGATATCAAAAAGAGCTAGGTCTATGAGAGGCAGGTGATTCCACAATTCTAACATACAATCACGGATAACTTGGTCAATTTTCGTTAACCCTCCATTTACCAATTCAAGTTCAAAGTAATACGACAGCAGACTAAGGTTAGTATCAATCAAAGGCATGAAATCATTGAAAACAAGGCTAAATCGAAACCGGAGTCAAATAATATGGTGGTATATTGTTCGTTGGGAAGAAAGGTATTGCAACGACGTTTAGGATCAACACGAGTCTCGATCGCAATCACTGTAAAAGTTCTTCCATGGGAAGTAAGTTTTCCTTGAGCTTGTCGTTGACCGATAAGGTTGGAGCACTTATTTCGGTGGTGCCCATGACTACCACACTCATAATAAGTGCCTTAGGTCATCGGGGGATTTTCGAGCATTGATCGGAACGGTATTCAAGGAAAGGCACGACGATTGATTGTACACATTTTGATGTTTAACCCACTCGATTATCTCACGCCCTTCACGATTACCACGACCTCTACGACCACCTCTACTTCTTTGATTTCCTTGATCAACCAGTTTCTCTTCCTTATCTTGGCGCTTATAATTCACGTTAGCTCTCCATGGTCTATCCATCTTTCCTCGAACACACATGTTGGATTCCCAAGTTAATCCTCACAATTCACACATGAACATTCGCAATTAACCACCGCATAACAAACAATCCACAACTAAACTATCCTAAGCTATTACAAGAGTATGTACCTCTACGGGGATATTATCATGGCAATAACTATGTCTTCAACATTTCATTTAGATTCTAACTAATTGCACAATTCCAATTCAACCACAACCGAATTATCCAAATCAACATTCAAGTCCAAATATAACGAGGCAAAGCATCATCATTTTCATTTGATTCTAAATAAATTCTACGGTTTCAAACCATTGCCTACAAATATATAAGGGGTCAAGTCACTAACAAGGCGGGTAAAGCATAGTCCGAATCTTAACTCAACATTCAACACATTAAAAGTGTATGTATACAGGGTGTACCAGCGGCTAACCCTCCACACCGTTAATATATTGAATGGACATCGGGATTCGGTTCCGTTATGCTCTCTAAGTATTGGTCAAGTATGTATACAGGGTATACCAGCAGCTAACCCTCCACCTAACCAACACTCATTAAGCATATCGGGTTTCCTACTATACTTCATCCACAATGCGCAATCCACGAGACCATTAACTTTATATGACATAGGATAACCATAAACTTGTTGATCAGGCGCCTCTAGGGTTACCGAATCTCATACTCCGTTAACACCCTCATTTCACTTTGCTAGGGTTATACAATAAAAATCATAAGAATATATGTCATTGTTCATTCGGCAAGTCACGGTGTATCCCGATACTAACACATACGTCCATCAAGCCATCATATAACAATCAAGTCATCAAGTCACAAGAAACCTACGAACTCCATTTTAAACAAATTTTATGCGTCATACAATTCACGTTGCACAACATTTCCTATCATGCATGCTAATTATGAAATCAGGGTGCAATGGCTATAGACTAGGTCAATCCACCTAACTCTCTACAACCACGGCTCTGATAACATTCTGTAACATCCCAACAAGGCGGAATCATGGGGTATCACAAGAAAAGCACAGCACGACATGAAAATTATGTAGAGTAAGTCTAAAAGCATAAAAAGGATCAAGTAATCCATACGAACCATTCAATAATGCAAGTATCTGGATCACACATAAGCATAACCCCTAATTCGGGAAATGAATCACGGATCCAAGGAGTCCAAGTCCAAGTCTAGCATGATCAAGCAAATCAACCACCCAAATACGTCTCTGAGCTAACTTGTTCACCTGAAAAGTGTACTAACACGCGTCAACATAAAGTTGGTGAGTTCGTAGGGGCAAGTAATAGGAAACAACTGTGTCGGGATAACAACCGTTAACGATATACGAGGATTAGAATACCTAATCATGTTCCAAGGAAACCCTAAAAGGTTTCACGTTAGCACAATATCAATACAATCAACGTTTAACAACAACGATTCATATAATGATTAGCAATGTTCAATAACGTGTGCTCAACAACCCATAACATGGATATAAAGATATCCATACGTGGATATAAAAATACCCATAATGTGGATATAGAGATACCCATAACGTGGATTCAACAATCCATAACGTGGATATAAAGATACCCATAATGTGGATTCAACAATTCATAACGTGGATTCAACAATCCATAACGTGGATATAAAGATACCCATAAAGTGGATTCAACAATCCACAACGTGAGTATAAAGATACCCATAACGTTGAGACTTATATAATGAATAATGCGCCATATCACGTTACGACTTACATATATTTCAAATGCGTCCTATCACGTTACGACTTACATATATTTCAAATGCGTCATATCACGTTACGTTTCAACTAAACATTCATATACAATATACACGTTAAACAATATCGTTATCAACAACGTTATACCATAAATCGTGGGTTTATCGTTATGCCATCAAGATGGACTTAATCGTTATCACAAATCACAAATCTATAATACATTATAGGGGGAAATATTATCATGCAATGTCCTATGTCCCATTCCATATCAAAACATTTTCCATCATCCAACAACACAATGCACATACACTTCATACGATTTTACTTTCAAGGAACCTTTGATGCTTAAATATAGGATCACCCGCAGCCTTCCCACCACATCTCCAACTCATTGAAAGTAAGATTGTCTTATATGTATGTACAACTAACCAAATCACAACGTGTATTCATAAGCGAAAGTGTAATTAAACGAGCAACAAGTCAATGTGTCAACTGAACAATCAATAAATCGATTCAGCAACAAACAAACAAGCACGTACACTTTTCAGACCGAATATCAATTGAGTAGGGAGGGTTTACGAAACTCACCTTGATTGGATATGCAAGCTAAGTAAAAGTTATAGTCGAGTTGTAAACGTCCAACAATCGCTTAGTGTTCACCACCTATTAACATATACATTACAAATCACGTGTCAAACCCTATCCAGGTTCTAGAAGAGTAAATCAACCTTAGAGGACAATTGGGACTCAACTCGGTTACGTTACAATCCTAAAGTGTCTCATTGGTTCAACCGAATATAAACAAGGACACTTTAACACGACATTTCTGGAAATGGTGGAGGATTCAAGCTACAAGAGTTATACTATGAGAAAGTAGGCTCTCTCACGATTCCAACGATAGGTCATACGTCTAAAACGGAGTTACGGTTCAAAAGTTATTGACGTTTGAAAACTGATACGCAAAACAACCGAAAATCTGAAAAGTGACTCAAGGGAGGGGGTGGAAGTTACAGCCCTGAGGGGCGTAAGTTACGCTGGTTCAAAATTATAAGGGCGTAAGTTACGGCCCTAGGGGCGTAAGTTACGGTGGCTTGGAAGTTCATGTTTTGGCGTCTCGACTGGCGTAAGGTGGGCGTAAATAGAAGGCAAAATGAAAATGGAAGATGGAGGGGGGCGTAAGTTACGGCCCTGAGGGCATAATTACGCTAGTTCTGCACCAGAACTTCCTGCACAAGATCTTGAAGCTAAGCACGATCCAAAACCAACCCAAAACCCCATTTTCGACCTATGAATGATTTTGAGAGTGCAGATACTCATTTTTAAGCATATTAAACATATATAAACATAACCCATAACAAAAATCCATCCATAACTTCCCACAAATTCCGAATTCATCTCAAAATCATTCAAAACCTTAAATGAAACCCTAATTCGACTCAAATCCGGTTTTGACTCGATTCAAGACCCAAGAACGTTTAGATTTGACTAGAGACATGTTCAATAACATAAAATGGTTATTATGAGATAGTTTTTATTTACCAAAACTTCCAAAAGCCCTTAAATCCGAATTTGACCCAAAAATGGAGGTTCTTTGCACTTGGAGATTTGATCCTTTGATATGATGTTTAGTTGATGATGATGATGAAGTATTTATCACTAATATAACCCAAACAACAATAGGTAATCCAAGAATTTAGAGAGAAGAAGGAGGTGTTTTGGTGTTTTCCTTTGGAGAGAAAAAGAAAGAAAGAAATGAAAAGGGAAAGGAAGGGGAAGGGAGTTGGGGGCCGGCCTATAGAGGTCCAAAGGTGGCTCCCGCTCCGCTAGCTTCGACCAATAGCTATTCGTTACCCATTTAAACGCTAGAACGAGGCCGTAAACACAATTAAACTCAACGTTACGTTTATACACCACAAAACGTTCGATAATCCATTTAAACCAACAAACTAGTGCATTTTCATTTACGTTCAATTTACAAGTCAAATATCAGTGAACTGCTGTGAAGAATATTCTGAAGTACATACGGGCTACTAAAGAATTATTCTTGTTGTATGGTTGAAAACCCGATCAAAATTCAAATGGTAATAGAATTTGTGATGTTGGATTTCATGACTGATGAAGATGTTTCAAGAATATCAGTCGGGATACGTCTTCATTTTAAATGAAGACACGATGGAATGCTTTAAGCTAAAAGCAAACCACCAGTTGCTATGTATGTGACAGAGTCTGAGTATATTGTCATCTCAGAGAAGAGAATGTGAAGGTTGTCTGGATTAGAAAGTTTATTTTTGGATTTTAACATGATAATCCTCAAATAACACACCTATGGAACTGTACTGTGATAATTCGGGAGCAATTATCGTTGCCAATGAACTTGGGGTTCAAAAGGGTGCCAGACATTACCTAAGAAGATATCACTACGTTCGTAAGCAAAACGAATCGCGTGAAATCAAATTACTCAAAGTTCACACAGATTATAACTTAGCGGATCCTTTTACAAAGGCATTGTCAAAAAGAAAGGTCAATAAGTATGCCAAGGGCATAGGTTATTACTAAGTTATATTATGTAAATCTATTGTTGGTATTTGGATAATGGGATGTTAAACAATTATTATTTTTGTAAATGAATTTTTATACGCCGTATAAGTAATTTCATTTTATAATAATTGTGTCCTATATTTGCATGTTTAGATCCATGAATATTTAAAATATTCTAAATGTCTATTGTCGATTAATTATATGGGAATATAATCAAAGTAAGACAATTGTGAGAGATTGGTGAAAATATTTAAGAGAATATTTTGAAGATGGTGGTATTGTACCAAACTCACATGATATTCGAAAGGAATATTGGACTTACCCCACATAATGAATTATCATTTTATAGATCAGCGTCATTAAATGAAATTTGTGAAATGGTTACTTTATTTATCCTTTGACTTGAGATACAAGTGAGTTATGTAATACAGTTCATAACTGTCCTGAACAAGGTAGTAATAAAGAGCTATTTTCAGAAATGTTAACAACGACATGGGCAAACATTTGTAGTCAATATAGGATTTGTTCCTTCAATTTGCAACCGAAGTATGATACCATTTGGGCCCCTCATTAATTAATTAAGATGTTTGTATGGCCATGCCCAGATGAACTCAAGAGGAAATCTTGACTAATTTGGTAATCTTGATTAATTGTAGAAATGAGAAACATAATCGTTAAGTTATGAAATGACATTGATCCATATTCATAATTAACAAAGGTATCTGAACAAAGGGATATTAAAGACTAAATCTGTGAGTCCCTCGATAGCTATAGATCGCTCTCGAGATCGTCTATGATTATGTCGTGAGTGCGGAATCCTCACGAGATAACTAGTTTGATTAGTAAACTGGTATATCGCTAATTATCAAGTAAATAATCAGCCGTATTATGCTATCTTCGTTTCTATAAGATATAGAACGAACTTAGGTGTCTGGTGTACTTGTATGTCGAACGTGATACTTATTTTAGAGTATTCATTCGTATATATATGTTTTGAGTCGAACTGGGCTTGCTGGGCTTTGTTCTTACGAACTTAGTTGCCCAGCCCATGTAACGAAGTTAAACTTCGTTTGTACCAAACGAAGTTTATCTTCGTTTGCCTCTAACGAAGATATACCTTATCTTCGTTAGATACAAGACTTAGTTATATTCCTAAGTATTTCATCTTAAGGAATCCTAACACATATTATGTTTGTACTTGTATATTACACAACAAACATCATACATAACACACATATATATAACACCAAAACATGTAATCGATCATTACCATAACATAAAGTCCATAATCTATCAATTACATATATAGATACGACATAAATTAACATAATGTCTCAATCTAAACGACATATCAAATCTAAGTTGCTGTTGTCACATCAACATGCATCAACAAAATCATTTAAAATTGGCAATTTAAGAAACTATTCTTAAATATTTCCGGGAGCATTGGCTTGTTGCTAGACGCTAACCAATGTTATTGCTTTTATAAATAACATGCTCAAGTGGGAGTTGTCGGAGTGTGATCATGTTAAATAATAAACGCATGTCCGGAAATAATTTAAGCCTACGGAGTCACACGAAATGACACAGTAACTCTATATTATTAATTAGTATATTAAAGTAATATATTAATTAATGTAATCACGAAATAAATAATTAAACTATATTAAGGGATTAATAATGTTTAATTAATTAAAAGAGGAGGATTTAAGTGAAAATTAGGAATTATGGAAACTTCCTAATTTCTACCATAGGGCCGAAAATTTCAAGGCTTGAAAGTCTTGAAGATTACTTGTCCATCAAGTTAAAATCTCTAATAATTAAGCTTATATTTAGAGGGCTAATTCTAAAGGTTTTGTTTTTTCCATTCACACAAGTAATATCTCCCCCCTCTCTCTGTTGGCTTCGGCCAAATTCTCATTAATCAAAAGGAGTTTTGTTTTTACGTGTTTTTCGACTTCATACCATTCGAACAAATATATATATATATATATTAATTGTAATGCAAATTTATTAGTCAAACAACAAGTTTAAGTTCGGTCCATGGGGTTTCGAAATAAGGGAGTAACACAAGGGGTTGTGAAGTTCGTGATTTGGGTATTAGCATACGGTATAGGGGTGTCTAGTGTGCAATCGTAGAGGGGTTTTACTTTAAATCCTACAATAATAATAATCTATTTATTAATAAGTTTATTGGAAGCTTTGCTTAAAGATACACGTTTCGATTATCTCTTTGTTAATTAATAGTATTACATATACGTTTCTTTTCCTTGCGTACTCGTGAATTGTTATATGTTTATGTGCTCATATTTTAACACGTATGTGTGGCATTGTCCTGAGAATTATTCTTCACACAAGTTTCTCTGTTCTTACACACAGCTTAGTCTATACGAGACCAGCTTGGGCTGAGTCTCTTGAGCTAGAACTTATTGATTGTTGTTTGTTATTTCATAGTGTTGTTTAGATATCTGTAGGCTATCTTTATTCCGCAACAACCTGTAATTCTTTGTAAAGATTATTTCTTAATAAATGATTACATTTGAAAACCACAATCTGTGTTCAAGAATGTTTATTTTCTATTTTATTGTTTTATTAATTCATGTTCTTTACTTTCTTTATAATTAAGTCAGAGTTTTTAAAACGTTTATTTAAAAAGTTTGTAAAGTTCAAGAAAAGTTGTATTTTCTACTCTCTACTACTGTTCTGTGTACAATATATATATTGATACATCGTGCGACGTATCAGTATCCTTTGTAAGTTTGTATGTGATGGGTCGGGAATGGTTGATAGGGCCACGAGACAACAATAGAAGAATTCTTGGTGTCCAATTTCCCAAATTTATTGGTACAAAGTATTTCGTCTAGAGTCAGATTTATGATAAATAGGGGTCACTATGTTGTCCATATATAACACTAGTACTTATGGCGAATGAGTGCATACATAGATTGGAATTTATAAACGGTCTACTAAATTCGTATAATGTTACATATATTAAGTTCACATATAACAGATAGGTTGCCTATGAAAGAAAGGTTAAGGGTTTGACCCATTCCTTGCAAAATAGCCGGAGTTTCAAACACTCTTTACCTTTGAGTAAAGATAACTCTGGCTATATATCACATTTCTCATACATTGTGTTAATACTTCTTGGTGCCAAAGAAAAACTGCGTAAATTGAGTTTTTTTTTTTAAATACAAATACAGATGAAAAAGGTTTAATTATAGTGGATCCTTTCTTAAGCGACTTTGAAATCATACTAAAGTCGTTTCATTCAATATTGTTACTAATTACTTGGAGTATATTCGAACATTAGAAGTTAATTGACTATATATATCATCTTAACGTCATGAATGATAGACAATTTACAATTCACTATATTCTTCTTGTTTTCTTTATGGTTTAGTTTCGCAAGAAGTTAGAGTATGGTGGGGTCTTTTTTTTTTTTTTTTTTTTTTTTTTACGTATAGTTTTGTTAGACTTGTTTGTACCAACCAAAGTTATATCATGTTGCGGGTCAGAACAGGCTCATTATGGTACAACTTTAAGTTCATTCTCAACTTATTCAACATCAGGCCATTTATGGTGCATTCAAACTTGAGTGGATTTCTTAAAAAAAAAACACTAGATTTGTTAACTCACATCTGCTTTTGGTGAAAAATGATACCAACCTGAAGGGAAGGGTTTTCTCAGACCTTAACATTCAACAAAACCATTTTGTGCTATATAGATTTGGTAAAGATACAGCAAATTTGGATCAACATTCTATGAGCAACATTGACAGAGAAAACCTTGATAGCAACAGCTGCTATATCAATAAATTATTTTTTACATAATCACACTTCAAAAAAGACTACATAACCTGAGAAGTTAACACAAGCTTAAAGTAACTCATCATTAGTTTGTCTTAACATGCGTTCTTAGTACAACATGAATTTTCCGCGAAAGTTGCTACATAAGAAAAAAAACAAAAAGAGAAATTACAAAAATAATAAAAACCATTGTTTCCTTCTATCCATTTCTTTTTTCTTTTTTTTTTCTTCTTATTTTTAAAATTTTTTTTTACGGCTAGTAGAGTTCCTCTGCTAGAATTATGATAGAGATCAGAACCGGAAGCTAGGATCCACATCCATTGACCAAGCAAACTTTGCCAGTAAAGACTTGTTAAAAATCTGCATTAGGATCAAAAGATTAAAGTTTTAAAAAAAGTCCCACCCCCTAAATTGTCACATAACTAAAAACTAAATTTCCTAAAATGGTCAGGCCAGGGCAGGGATGATAAGCTATGATTCATAGGTTTGGGTCAAAACAGGTCTTAACATTTATTTGTCATATTTTGCTGGGTAACCAATTAGTTTATCAACTACAAATTCTTATAAATCTAACAATCTGGATGTGAGTCACCTTTCGTCTATATTTTATTTTTTACCAACTAGACCAGTTACCGCCAAATAATACTCCATGTTTTCATATAAAAAGTTAACATCCACCTCTACTAACATGATGTGTTCATACCTTTTCGATGGGAACTTCAGAACGCTTACACCATGCCACTGTTATTCTAGGATCAAGATAGTTGATTTTTGAAGTGCCCAATGCTACTGTCTTCAAATCTTCTTTAGTTTCCTTGTCCCGTTCCATTTTCTCAATCTTTGCTTTAGTTTGATCAATCTTCTTCTGTATCCTGCATGTTTGATTAACATTCCCAATGCAACATTTAATAAACATCAATATTGCAAGTATTACGTATCGATATAAAAGAAGATTAGTGGCATTACGCTTCAGGGGCCATATTTCTCTTTGGCTTCCCATCGGAACCCTTCAATGGAGGCTTCCCTTTCTTTGCACGAGACATATCAATTTCCAGTTCTTGTACAACACCCTATGTAAAGAACACCATCTGAAGTTATAACCAGATTATATAATTGGGGCCCACAATAAATATTTTGTACACCCGCCATGATTCAACATAAACTTACAATTACGGATTAATTCCTTTTAAAAAAAAACATAATCGGCATGTTGGATCTCGAATAATTATTGTGCAGGTTGAAACCGGTGGTCAGATCCGTCTGAAATGGTTTCTGTCCAAATAGTTTGTTTTTCAAAAAAAAAAAACAAAAGTAGCAACTCGATATCATTACAAAAATCTGAACTACTTCAATAATAATATAAACTTCTTAAAATAATATTGATTAGAAGGTTTAACTATTAAAAACACACTCTGGACAACTTTCCACCCATTTATCTGGTTTTCATTGTAGGCATTATTAATAAACACCATCTGAATTACACCCTATTAATGAGTCAAATTTGCCACCTCGACTATATATCAACTTTCACTTCCCAGATATAACAAGTGTTACCTTTAGTTCCTCTATTTTCTCATTTAACTTCATCATTTGTGCACTATGAGACTTTGAAACACTACGTTGATGATTACAAATGATTGCAACCTACAAAAGGTAATGCAGTAACTTAAGGCGCTGCATGATGTGAAAAGAACATTACATAAAAATACAAAGGATAAAAAACTTCTGAAAGTGTATGCTTTTCACCTGTTTGTTTGCTTGGTTGTAAACAACTACATTTTCTGCAATATTTCCACCCGTCGTGCCCTGATTTAACTGTAACCGGCAAAAATAGATTACACTCTTCCACCCGTTTCAAGTACAAGTTTAAAGACACACATAGATTTACTTATACCACTTTCAAAGACATTTTATAACAGATAAGCAACAATAGCATAGCTGCATAAGAGCGTACCAGGAGCATGTTTGCTTATCTTACCATATCATCCAGTGTGATGGATGCATTGTATGTACGAAATACTTTAGCTGTGAGACCAGGCATGAGTTCCTTTAGATGGGCATTCAATGTACTAGTATCGAGCTTGTCAAAAAGATCATCAGCACCCTTCTTGCCTGAGTTGTTTACATAAAGGACGTATTTTGAATACATTTCAAGAAATGCTATAATTTGAATTATCTGATAAAAAACCAGCTGACCTGTTCGGAACTGTTGAATTGCTTTGAACACTGGAAGCTCGACTTCCACCTCATTTTGGTATCTTATGGAATCTTTACCAAGAAAGTCAAACTGCAGAATTATTAAAATATATAATGTCATTCAAATGATTGTGAGGGTAAGTAATTCTTTTGCACATAAAGCAAATAATAAGTATGATGTCATTGTTTGACACAAAACTATATGTGCCAAAACAGAGTCTGGGTCGAGCAGATTATCTACGGATCTTAACATGCCATTTTGTGACCCATTGTTGTTGTTCTGGTTAGGTTGACCCACTAAGATACTTTGTTCCATTTTATTTTATAAATATATAAATAATAACTAGAGGTAATCATAAAAGAAGATAGAAAAAATACAATCGCCATCCAACTTTGCCCGTTTAAAGATAATCAAGAAGGTTATAAAAACATTCTGCACTGTAAACAAGCCAAATCAACCATTTTGACATAACTGGGTATGAAATTACAATTCCTACTTAAAAGTCAAAACCATTAACTTCCACAATTTACTTATAAGTGGCTTCATAGACCCTCATCAAATGACAAAAACCCTGAGGGAAACATATAAATAATCTACCTTAAGAATATTTGGAGGCTCAGGCTCGACATTTTCTACTTTCAATGTGCAGCAACCAACTGTATCAGCTTCATCATCATCCTGCAAACCATAAGACAGTATGTCAAATTTTTGAAAGTTTGCATAACACAAAACACAGTGAATAACTATTACAAACACATTTATAAAAAGATGTGACATGGGACTTGTAATAAGAAATTAAGAATCGAGGTGAGAGGAAGAACGCCCACAAATATACCTTCTCATTTCCTGCCCTGAGAGCTAATTTATCAATTAGATATGTTGCAACTGCCACTTGCCTCTTTGTAAGATCCTTACTTCCAAAATCTTTGGTATAAGCTTTTCTGATGCCTTCTATGTATTTCTACAATCATATTGAGGTCTCGGCAATGAACAAACAAAACTTTTGTAGCATGTTTAACAATGACAATAATAATAAATTCACATTCACATGACTTTACCTTTAACGACCTTGCCTTCTCGTATTTTTCCTTGTCACTTTGACCCTTTAGGGCACTGCTGGCGGCCAAGAACACATACTTGAAGTCTTTACCATTTATTGGATCATACCAATATGCTAACCAAGTCACAGTATTATCGTGCCTAACTTCTTTCCAGCTGCCAAGCATCAAAGTTCAGCTAATAGAAAGAATGTTCTGTTCCAAACAAATTAGTTGAGAAAATATGACTAACCTTTCACCAGGAATCGGACACTCGGGGACTGGGACACCCTTCCCAATATTTATTGTAATATCACTTGGACGGATACGTTTTTTCAGCTTTCCCATCTAGGAATCAAACATATCAATTATGGTTTGCTAACTACGTATGAAGTTCCTAGTACATTAAGCTTATATCTTTCATAAGAGGAAAAGTTGTCGTTAAAACCTTAGGATGCTCCCCGCGCCCTCGGAACAAACCAGGAGGTTCTACCCGAAAGTTTCCAACCTGCACCATTGATTAGTGATATTCTGGTTAGCCAATACACTTGAAAAACATTATAATTAAGTACCGAAACACAAATAACCTTCTCTTTGACGCCATCAACCATTGCCCACATATATTTCTCCTCAAGCTTCATCTTTTCTTCTTTTATGGCCTTCTTCTCCTAAGAAAAATTAATAAAACCCCTTACATCAGAAAAGCTTACAATCTTTGGAGTTCAATACCGATTATTGCCACTTGAAGTAGCAAAAATCAGATTTTAATGTTCAGACAGATTTGCTCTAATCAGTATATGAAACACAACATATTATCTATGGCCAAAACAAAATTGCTTATTTACCCCTTCATGAACCTAACTTTAGAGTTTTTCCATAGTATCACTACTTCTCACCAAACAAGTCATTTTTGGTCATTTATTTATTGAGTTCTTAAATAATCAGAACTTGTCAAATGCTCAACATATTAATATTCTTTATCTCAGTCCGATTACTCAATAAAACACCGGCACATTCAACTCGCAGTGATTAGCATCACATGATACTGAAGATTAGAGTGTGCAAGGTTAGTTAACTGAAACTTACTTCTGTAGTCATTTGCTTCTTCTTTTCCTTTTCCTTCTGATGCCATTCATATATTGGTTTGAAATCACAGTCATCTAAATTCTGGATCGTGTGGTTTTTTCCTAGTATCTTCCGCCAATCATTCCAGAAATTTTGTTTGAACACCGGTTTGGTCATGTAATCAGTATCTAACATCACCGCAAACATCGTTGCAACCTGCAATATCAACCGCTCATGCTTAATAAGAAATTGTGATCAGAAATAGGTTTGTGGGTCGCAAAATGGGTGGCTCATGCGCGTTGGAAAAAGGTCAAAAAAGGTAATCTTCAGTACATCTAAAGAATGAGATGAGTTAGGGCAGTCTGACTAGCCTACACTTTGTGTTTTACGTTTCTTAAACTTTACTGTATAAATATTTACTATGATTGATGTGATATAGAAGTTATATTTATTTTTGAAACATAACAACTTGGGGGGTTTTATGCATTTTATGGAGACTTCCAACCTGTTTCCATTTTATGCAATTTACATGTGAAGACAAGCATATCCTTAACATACTCATATATCCATAAACAGATCATATTTGCCACATTTTAGTATGTCCCAATTAGTTTAATTTGGCCACATAAATTGACATGATAAAGAATGCAACCAATCTAAAATGGATAGGATTATATTCACCTCCTCCTGTGCGGGAGTTAACTCAACAGGCTTCCCCTTGTAGAGTATTTTAACCCCATGTGGCGTGTATGGTGGTGGAAAAATTACACCATTATGAACCAAGCTTGACCACTTCTGTCCTTCACCGGATCCAGGAGGAACCTTAGACGACTTAGAGTAGTTTGACTTTTTCTCCACCTTCTTTGTCTTCTTAAAGGTTTTCGTTGAAGAAGAACTAACTTTCGTAACCTTTTGTTTTACAGATGATGATTTACTACTGGATGGGGTTTGACTCTTTATTCTCTGGGATATAGGAACATGATCATTCTCATCATCTGAATCAGCTTCCGGTTTGACAGGAGCTGGCTTACGGTTGACTGGTGCGGAGGAATCTGAAGGCTTTGACTTTTTAACAGATGACTGACCAGGTAATCTTTCCTCATTCGGAGGTCTCTTATTCAAGCCAATACTCGGTTTTTTAACTTGATTATTATCCTTCGATGCAGAACCATTTTGCTTAACTCTTGCTGATAATGGTTTATCATCATCATCAGAATCATCATGATTGTTAGTAGATGCTTCCAATGAAGATTTGGATGTGAATTTTGAAGATAAAGTTTTTTCATCATCCGAATCTTCATTCTTCACTTGTTGTTTAGGACGTTGAGTTGCAGCCGTGCTGGTTCCTAGCTGCACATGGTTAGAATTTGACTTGGGTACATTTGGATTTCTGGAAGTCATTGATTTGCTATCTTCGTTTTTTACTTGGGCTTTTGGATGTTGACGCACACTTGTGCTGGTTCCTGATTTCACATGATTAGAATTTGCTTTGGATGCAGCCAAAACTTTAGAGCTCAATCGTTTGTCATCTTCGTTTTTAATTTGTGGTTTAGGGCGTTGAGATGCACTCATGCTGCTTCCTGATTTCACATTGTTGGAGTCTGCCTTAGGTACACCTGAAATTCTAGAACTCGCTGGTTTCTCATCTTGACTTTTTATTTGTGGTTTTGGACGTTGACATGTACTTGTGCTGGTTCCAGTTTTCACATGGTTGGAGTTTGGCTTGGACACATTTGAAATTCTAGAACTCAACGGTTTGTCATCTTCAGAGTCCTCAGAGTCATCTTTTAGCTTAGGAGTAGGAGGCTTGGAGGAAGGTTTATCCTGCCTAACCACCGGAGTAGCCTTTTGTTGACCAGAATGCTTTCCTTTATCAGAGTTTGAACTCCTTTTAAAAACTAAGGGCTCGTCATCAGATGAATAATCCATTTCGTTTCTATGGGCTTGTTGTCATATAGCAACAGAACTCTGAAATCTAACATTAAAAATACACGAAATAACTTATAATTAGTACAATCATAGACTAATGTTTAGTTGCGGGCTTGTATTAAGAATAATGTTCAGAGTACCAACGCATGGTTAAAGCCCATCTAGAAGGTGGTTGATAAGTTTGTACCTTATATCTAAACACATGTATTACACATTAATAACGGCTATGTTTACACAATGAAAACTCTAATCTAAAAACACTTAAGAAATTTAAGGATATTAGAAGGGTACCTCAACTATACACTATATCATTACACGGCTATCATCAATTGATAACGAGCATATTTATAGAACGACAAATGCTGGCAACACCAGAAAAGCAATAGGGAGAAAGTACCTCAACTGCGGCAGTGGCTCAGCTGGAGATCTTATCGAAATTTGCAGCTTCAATCAGTAATTATCGAGCCGAATAAGATCCTTCAGCAAACCATCAAAAACCTTAGAGTAATTCCACTGCAGTCACTAAAATCTGAAAGCAACTCACTCAGAGGTACTCTCGGCCTGCCATTTTACGGACAATCAAAAATCAATAATGCTACTTTTTTTCAATAAAACAGACCAAACCTATGCTATAGTAACATCAGATTGGATAATATTTTATTTATTTATTTATTATGTTCACAAAGTGGCAACAAGATTGATAGTTATAAGTTTAATGGATTACAACATTATTTCCTATTATAAAGGTTCAAACTTTCTTGCTAAAAATGGAAACCCCCAAATTAACAACAAAAAATCCCATCTTTTTATTTTCTTTATAAAAAAATCAAAAAACAATTTAATTAATTAGACTGGTTTGAAAGTTTCAGATACTTACAAGGAACAAAACCCTAGCTGAATAAATCAGTTACATTCAATCAGTGATTGAAAAAAATTGCCATTTTTTATTCTCTTTATTTTTATACCAAGGACAAACTTCAATTAACTAATAAGTTTTGTAAATTATTATTATAATAATTATTGTATTATATAATATAATATATAAGGAAAAAAAAAAAGGGGGAAGGATGTGTGGATTGAGTACCAGCAGCAGGTGAAGGGAGGGGGTGCTGAAAGATAAAAACCCTTATTATTATTTTTTATTATTATTAGATCCCGTTTTCTTTTCTAATTTTGCTCCGATGAAACTAACAAACAATTAAAGTTTCATTTAGATAGGCAGCCAAAAAAGAAAACGTTCGTCAAATTCGGGTCTGTTTATTTTGTTTGTCAGTTTCGGGTTTAACCCAGTTAATCAAATCGTCCCACACAAAAACACAATGAAAAGTTTTCCATTCTTATTTGGTCTTGGAGCTATAACTAGCTCGGTATCCACGCAATGTCATTACGGTGGTGATGACGTTACTTTGGTGGTGGCAGAGGCTGAAATAAGCAGCATGGTTGGATCAGTGGTAAACATCCTTGCCTCTGGAGATAGAGGTTATGGGTTCGATCCCCATCCCATGCAAAGGTTGGAGGGTCTTTTCTACTATTTAGGTAAGGTCGAGGTATTGGAGCTCAAAACCCGCGGAAGGCGGCACTGAGCAGTTACTTAGTGGCAGAGGCTGAAATATATACTTTTATATATATACTTCTATACTAGCATATAAAGATTATACCTCCATGTTGAAAAGTTAATATTTTTGGGAAATGTGAAATTACCATTTTATCTTTAATTAATTAATTTACACAATTATTTCATTATTATCTAAAAGATATCCATTATTCCTTTAAATCAAGGGGAAATATTAAATGTTGTTAATAGCATCAATTCTTTTCTCACAAACATCTTCCTTGTTTGTCACATGTTAAAAAATTATTAACCCCCCCCCCCCCCCGGTGAATGTGAGGGCAACAGCAGCTGTCTAATTGCTGTTAACAGCATATTAGACATCCCCTTAAATCAAATATCTATATCAAATACCTACACCTCTTGACGTAGCCGCCACCAATGGTCGACGCCGCTATCACCATCATTCAATGCCACCATATCAATGTCAATGTCATCGCCATCGCATTACACGAGTACTATGCTCATATTTTATAAGATAAAGGTTTAAAGAGTATGTTAGTAATTCAAAGGTCTATGGCAACTATTAAAAACATATTGGATAATTTCTAATCTATACCTCTATGCTATAGTATAAAAATAATAGTTCATGTTGAAAGTTACATGAGGAAAAATGTATAAAATACCTTATTAATTTATTACATTATTAGTCCTTTATTTTTTAGAATATCTTCATTAATCCTTTATATCAGTTAATTTTATATTAATTATCTACACTACTCGACATCGCCTTTACCACCAACAGTCGCCCCTCACTACCACGTTGTTGCTGCCACGAACACCGCAGCATTGTGCGGGTATCATGTTAGTAATTCTTAATTAGATTGTTTGTAATATACCTTTTTTGTAACATTTATAAAATACATTAAAAAAAATGGACCTATTCGGTTGCGTCGAATGATAAGATGACTTTTGTGTTTCAAGACTTTCAAGTCTTAAAAAACTTCATGTCTTCACATTTGACCCAACTCTATTGGTTTTTGTATTGCATTGAATATACAAAATAATGATAAAGGGCTGGCCCATACAAAAAACAATAGGCCCATATTTTCTCACGTTGTAAACCTACAATTTCTTTTCCCTGTATATTAAGTTGATTACAATTATAATATTTTAAGTAATATTACTTTAAAATAATGATTAACATATATACTATAAGTTTATTTAAACTTTCAAAAAAAATAAGTTTATTTAGGTTAATAATCTTTATATCCTTAATCTTGATGCGATGCATGGTAATGTATCCATTAAATTGATTACAAATATAAGAGTTTAAGTAATATTATTTGAAAATAATGATTAACATATATACGTTAAAAGTATTAATAAATGTTATATAATAATAATAACTAAAAGAATTTTTAATAATATTATACTTTTATTATGCATGTAAAATCCGAAAGGACCATATATAAAATAGAGTAAATGTCTTTTAATTACTTTAATATTCATTAGATATCTATCTTAGGTTGTAAAATATAAACAAATATTAAGTTAGATCAAGTGGTATGTAGATAATATTTAAAGTTAGAGGTTATGAGTTTTAATCTTATATTTGGCTTTTTAATTAATATTTTATAATTCATAAAAAAAAAATTGTCCAGGTAGACATGACATGGCAAATAAAGTGCCACATAAGCACTAAAAATATAGATAGATTTAAATGTCATTATATATTAAAAAAACATTAAAATTATCAGAAAATGTCACATAAGCAAAAAAAACTTAGTTGACACGAAAAGAAGAGTGTCACTTAAGAAAAAACTACACTCTCTTAGTTATATAGAGAGAAATGAATAAAAGTTTTGTAATATTTTACTTATACTATACTCTTAACAATAATTACTTTTACATACATCAAATATCTATATTATTTGTTGTTGCTTTCACCACCACCAGTTACCACCATCACTGCCATTCACCGTTTTTCTCACATCACAGATACCTTTCTATTATAATTTAATTATTTTATCGAATTTATGACTTCATTTGTTGGATTTTATAACATCACATAATTTGCAATAAATACATGTTATATTTGTTTACTTTTACATAGTTAATATAATCAACCAGGAAGGTTGAATATGTGGTTAATATCCTAGTCTAAAGATCGAAATCAGGAGTTTTATCCTCATGTCTTGTAAGGTTAGGATACTTTTTTATCTTTGACAGAAACTGGAAACAATTTCTCTACACGGTCATGGTAGGGGTAAGATTATCTACATTTTAACTTTAATTGTACACCGTCGAGATATTGATACCCAAAACTAGTAGAAGACACCAATGGGTGCTTAATTTACTTTACCTAGTTAGACCGTTAGTACAACAGGATATTTAAAAACAATACTGCTAATTTGTTACTGATGAGTTTTAAGCCTCCAACGCTCAATAAAAAGGATATAAAACTGATAGTCGCACTATTTATGAATAGATGCAATAACATTTTACTTTACTAGTTAATTATATATAATTTCTCACCTATCTGAATTCGCTGGACAATAATCTAAGTTTTTTCAAAATTAGTACATCAAGGATCTAAATTTTCCTTTTTTTATTTGAGTGGTAACTCCATGTCTGTTTCATTTTCATTCAACCAATTGGATCTCATTTTTAAGACTAGATAGATGATTTTAATATTATAATATATTTAATATTTATGCAAGCTACTGCTAGTGTTTATTATTATCAGTTTCGGTAAGAATTTAATAATGCATGCATATTACCCCTCTTGATGATTTTTTCAACAAGAGCACTATGATTCCCCTTCTTCAGTTGTACATTTGTTTTTGTGATTTTGTCATTGCCGAATGCTTGTAAAAATGCTTTTCTTTAATTTGACGTGGAGCTAGGAGCATAGTTTTTATAACGTAGAGATTTGTATCTCAAATGGGCTTATGAATTACTCTTATTATTATACATATCGTTGGTTGCTATATATCAACTTCTTTTTTCTAATATGATCGACTTGTCGTTTCATTAAGAGGGACGGGTTGACAAACACTCTTTATGACTACACTCAAGATGAATGTTAGTTAAGTGGTGATAGTGACAATGCTCACAACGAGACAAATTGGGATATATGTAGTAAATTTATGCTTTAAAGTGCATCCATAATGTGCAAGGTCGGCCCAACAGTATAAATGGATTAAGCTATCGTTTTGGGCCCTCAAAGTTATAAGGCTTCCATATTTGTAAAATGGGCCTAAGGTTTGGAAATTTGGGCTAATTCTATTGTCTAATTCATACAAAGAAAAACAAAACAAGGGGCCTCAAAACTAGGGGTAAGAAAAACCGAACCGAAAAACCGAAAACAAAAAAGAAACCGAGAAAACCGAACCGAAAAAACCGAAAACCGAATCAAACCGATTGGTTTGGTTTTGGTTTTCTAAAAACCGAACGGATCGGTTCGGATTTCGGTTTTATATGCAAAAACCGATCGTCAAAACCGAACCGAACCGAAAATCATTTATATTTTAATTTATTTTATATTTATATATATCAATCACACTAGTTTATTTTAATGATTCATTTTTCATATTTATAGCACAAGACTTTGTTGAGGACAGTAACTACTAATTCCCTAGCTTGATCGAATGAAAAACTTCTTATATGACCATTATGTTCAGTTGCAACCTCACTGATATGAAGTACAATTAAAACAACGACTAAGCTTGCAATTGGTTTTACCTTGTGTAGAAATCAATATATTGAACAAAACATTATTATTAACATAGTTACAATATCAACTCCAAATATACGAACTACCCTCTTTACGTTTTTCCAAAAACATTCGACATCATCATAAGATACAAGTTATAAGAAAACGATCATCAAACTTTTCCATGTCTAACAATACCAAAATTGATTCTATAAAAAAAATAAAATAAACCGAAAACCGATCCAAACCGAACCGGGAAACCGATAAACCGAATCGAATCAAAACCGAATCCAACAGTTTCTGGTTTTGAAAAACCGATAGCTTCGATTCGATTTTCGGTTTTAGATCAAAACCGACCCAAGTCCACCCCTACTCAAAACTCAAAAGAAAAAGAATAAGCTCATAAAGAAACCATATTGAAAAGCGAACCTTCCATTCTTTCTTAACATATGAAGGCAAAATATAATATATTCTAGCCAGTAGTGTATTAGTACAGGTACACCATATAATCTAGTACTGTTTTTTTTTTTTTTATTATTCACAAGTTATAATAGCATTATAACACATAAGTGAGAGCCTTGTGGTCCTTCATAGTAGAACACTAGCAGATATCTTCTTTTTTTCCTTTCTTTTTTTCTTTTTGGCTTTCTTTGTTATATATCAGGCCCCCAAATATGATGTGTGTATTTAAGGCCACTAAAAAACTTAAGGCCACTAAAAAACTTAAGCCAACATTTATAATGTGTGTATTTAAAGATGTAAACGAAATAAACAAATATGAATTGAGCTTTGTGTTCACTTTGTTCGTTAACAAACAATTCATAAAACCGACAAATGAAAAAAAATGTCCATGCTTGTTTGGACATGACTTGTTCATGTTCGTCATCTGTGTTGATGAAGAAATGCAAATGAATCGAATGAACAAACAAAATTAAACATATATATAATTGAAATTTATCAAGGTATTATGATGGTTTGGTCATAATGCTTTTGTTAATCAAGGATTGATGCTATAGTTGTGTACATAGAAATATAGAATGTAGCTAATCTTTTTAATTGGTTACCATTTTATAAATTGTTCAAATGGAAGCAATAAAGAACATTAAATGTTACTTGATTTAATTTTAAGATTGAGTTGAAGTGAACATATGATGAAGGCAGTGTCATAGTAGTTGTAATGAAATTTGGGTGTTAGTAATCTCGATTAATCCAAGCTCTTGATATTCACCCAAATTGTCTTAATTTTGATAAATTATCATAGTGAAGTGCATTGCCGGCTATAGAGTTTATGAATGTTAGGCATAAGCCTAAGTCCCCAAATATACGAAGTTTTTAGTTTTTATATTTTGAGTTTAGTGTTTTAGACTTTAGACTTGGGCTAGATATTATTGACCGACTCAAGAAAACAAATAGGCAAATACCCCATCTTAAAAAAAGGCCACCTCACACATGAAAGCAATAACCGCTCAAGAATTAAAACGAAACGAACAGTTAAGAAATCAAAGAGCTAGTCAACAACTGATTTTCTCTCCCAAGAAAGATGTCATTAAATCTTGATTACTGAAGAGACTTTTTCTTAAAAATGACGCGAGACTATTTTTTTGCTTTCTTTTCACAACAACCCAGGTACGTAAGATGAACTATCATTTTTTTTCTTTGTTTATTTTAATTTGAAAGTTAACGAACTAGGACTGCAAAATCAATTTGGCTTAGAATTGGATATAAGTTGTATAAATTGTACTTGTTAGCGCATGATTCTCGGTGACATGAGCATTCTAGATATGTGATGTATATTTGTGTATAATTTCAAGTCTTGTAATTATCTTGTAATTACTGTATGTCTTAATATTACCTGGCATATTTTGTGTAAGCCAATTGGGATCCAACTTATGTTTATATGTTTGTTTGTTATTTGTATTTTGCAGGTTTTAGACATAACATGTAAAGAGTCATTAAGTTAATATTGTTTCTGCGTATTAACAGCAATTGAGATATTAACTTAGTGTACTTCTAGAGGGAAGTTAAGATAATTGTGTTGCTGCGTATTTACAGCAGTTTGAACATTAATCTTATATACACACTTCCAATAGGTAATATTGATGACACTGTTTCTGCGTATTCACAGCAGTTGAAATGTGTCAAAGGCTAATGCTAGTTCTGCGTATTATTACAACAGTTAAAGCATTAGTTAAGTTAATGTCGGTTATGCGTCTTGACAACAGTAAAGACATTAACTCAGAGTACAATGTCGGTTCTGCGTCTTGACAGCAGTAAAAACATTTACTCACCATAAGTGTTATTTGAGGGTTTCTTAGGAACAAGCAAAAAGTCTTGCTTGGTCAAAGTAAGAACACTCAAATGTTCATTTGAAAGTTTCTATAAAACAAGCAAAAGTATGCTTGTTCTCAAGAACTCTCAAATGGTTTGAGAGTTTCTGTGGAAACAAACAAAAGTATGCTATGCCCACAGAAACACGCAAACTGGCCAAAACCCTAATGAGCTTGGGCTTGGAAACACGCATGGGTCTGCATGTTTCAGAACACGCATATAGCCATTTGCGTGTTCCTAGCCCTTACCTATATATAGTGGGTATGTGTCATGCGTGTTTGAACAAGAGTGTAGAGAGAGAAATGAGCAAATCCCAGAGAGAGAAAAACAAGAACACACACGGTTGATCTTGTGGGTAATACTCGTCTCGTGCATAAACCGCAAACACACACCCGGCCCCCCAAACGGCTCGTAGATTGCAAGTTACCACGTGTTTGGTAAGGTGCGTCTGGAGAGCCGTTCCCGGAGTGTTTATCATCACGTAACAGATATATATATATATATATATATTGCGATATATATATCATCTAAAGGTAATTATATAAACCGTGGGTTATCTCGAGGAATTTCCGCACCTCGACATATCCTTAAGTCGATCTCTGATTTGATAGTAGTACAAGATCATAGGGACCTACAACTGGTATCCAGAGCCACAGGTTTTCATAACCTTGGTTAGAGATTGACAACGGTTTTGTGGTATCCCTTTATTTACGTGAGTTAGGTGAAATTTAATCTTTGGGCACGTTTTTGAAAGAAAGATTCGAACTTGTTGCCAAATATTGATTAATCTATATCCTTGTAACAATTTCTCATAATCTCGTGTATCCTTGAGCAATATCGGGCTCGGGATCTAAGAAATTGTGGGAAAGTGGTATTTGTGTGTTCTTGAAAAGTGTACTTTGTGTGTTCTTGAACACTAGTACCTTTCGTGCGCGTTTCAATATTACCAAGGCTTTTGTGTGTTCTTGTGTTTTGCTTGTTCTTGAAATTTTGAGAGTTCTTGAGATTTTGTGTGTTTCTTGAATTTTGTGTGTTTCTTGAACGGTGCGTGTTTCTCCTAGTTTGCGTACACGTGAAGTTGAGAATCTTGGTTAAGTGTTGGTGATTTGTTGGAAATTGTACTAGTTGACGATGTATTGATGTGAAAAAAATCACATTTTTTTTAATAACGTGAAAATAAGTTTATATGAAATAGTTTTTTAAGATTTTATATCGATATTGATTGACAAAATCTTCAACTAATTAATTTTTGACTTAGACTAATGAGCATGATATTACCATACACATGATATGAAAATAAAATAAATATCGTGATAAAATGATAAAAGAAAACAAAAAATCAAAAAATCTAATGTAACAATTAACTCTATATGTCAATTAAGAGCAAAATATCTTCTTTTAGGGTTTAGGGGTATTTTGCGCATTCCTGGACCATTTGCGTGTTCCTGGTGTCTGCGTGTTTCTACATTCTCGCGAGTTTCATTTGCGTGTTCCCAGTTTGCGTGTTCTTGTCAAGTTTGTGTGTTTATAAGTTGAACCACATACACAATGGCTGCAAACTATCTTAATCAATTAATACTAATGGACCATGAGACTGGTAAGGGTAATTCACCACCCAAGCTAATGATCATAGACCAATACTTTTCTTGGAATGGTCGATTTGAATCCTTTATGCAATTCACCGATATTAGAATGTGGACTTGTATGACTGAAGGATATAAAGCCCCGACATATGAGGATAGTGGTGTTACCAAAGTATATGCTTATCAAGATATGACTGAATCCGATAAGAAACTATATGAGGCAGAGAAAAAGGCACTTTCATGTTTAAAAATGTCATTGCCACAAGATATATTACATTTGTTTAACGGATTTAATACTTCTAAAGAACTTTGGTTAGCACTAAAAAATCATTGTAAAGGGGATGAAACACTTAAAAAGAATAGAAAAGACCTTCTAAAGCATCAGTATAATGTATTTATTGGGTTAAGAAGTGAAAGCTTAGATCAACTAATTACACGATATTATCATCGGCTGGCAGAGTTGCAAGCATTTGAGGTTACGTATTCTGAGGAAGAGAAGGTCGAGAAAATTTTGAGCTCTTTGCCAGAAAAGTGGAATCACTATATTACCACTTTGCAAGAGAAAGCAGATTTCGACGGCATGTCTCTAACTCAAACAGTTGCTAAGTTTAGGGGACAAGAAATGAAACAAAAGAGGAGGGAAGTAGGATATAATAATGCTCAGATTCCCGAGCTTTATTACGGTAGGCCTTCAATCAATGTAAGTACCAGTTCTCCTGCTGAAAGCACTAAGGCTTTCATGAGTGAAGATGTCAACTTACAGAGGTTCTCTGTTGACTCTGAGGGGAACATATGTCGTGTTTCGAGTCAGAGCAACAATTTAGGCAATCGTGAATATCCTACCTCCAGTGCTAGTTCCACCATGCCTATAAGTGTCAAAAGTGCGGAAAGTCACTTATCCGTTCTTGTGTCATTCATGACATCATATGAATACTACGAACAAATTGATCCTTTGGACAAATTGATCCTTTGGACTTAGAAGATATGGATCTGCAATGGCAAATGGCTATGCTCACTCTTCGTGCTAAACGGTTCTTATCAAGGACAGGGCGGAAGGTCGTGGGCTCAAAGTTTGGCTTTGATAAGTCAAAAGTAAAGTGTTTTGATTGTGGGGGATTTGGACACTTTGCTAGAGAATGCCAGAGATCTAGAGATGTTGATAAGCATAATATAACTTATCAAAGTTTCGAAAATGGAGGAATAGCACAGATTGCTTCCAACTCACGACATCAAAGAAACTATCAGACTAAAAATGACAAAAATCAAAGGGGGTGATGTGTTGTCATCAAGAGAAAAACAATGGCCGAACATATGTTAATCAAGCTCTTTTAGCTGAAACAAGTTGTGTGGGGTCTGTTGTTAATAGTTGTGATAGTGAGGATGCAGTGTGTTCTAATAAAGTTGAAGTCAAGACATCTGAGGTATCTACAGGGACGGACTTAGATGAGCTGGTTAACTTCATGGCAAGAATGAATATTCCTGATGAACAACATGACCTATTGAAAAAGGCCATAAGCATATGGTATGTCGATAGTGGTTGTTCAAGACACATGACAGGGGATAAATCATTATTGTCAAACTTTGTTGAGATTCTGGGAGCATATGTAAGCTTTGCTGGTCCCAAAGGTGGCTCAATTACCGGTGTTGGTGATGTCACTAACGGGAAAATCAAGCTTGAGAAAGTGAATTATGTTGAACAGTTAAATCACAACTTAATAAGTGTGTCTCAAATTTGTGATAAAGGGAATCCTGTTCATTTCACCAAAGAGGAAGCACTTATCCTAAAACCTGGGTATGTGATTCCAGAAGAGTGGATTCTGTTGAGGGCTCCTAGGAAAAGAGATATATATGCCATGGCATTGGGTATCTCTAATCCCGAGATTGAGACTACATGTATTTTGTCTCAAGCCTCAGAATCAGACTTTTTACTTTGGCATAGAAGAATGGATCACCTTCATTTTTGTAAAATGAATTACATCACCAAAAAATGGATTGGTAGAAGGTGTTCCATTGAAGAGATATGGTAGTGAAGATAAGTGTGTACCTTGCAAAAAAGGCAAACAACACAAGATTAATCACAAGTCCAAGTCTCTAAATTCTACGGCCAGTCCTTTTGAACTTCTTCACATGGATCTATTTGGGCCAGTAAATGTGAGAAGTATCGGAGGAATGTATTACTGTCTGGTTGTCACCGATAATTTTTCAAGATTCTCTTGGGTGTTTTTCCTTACATGCAAAGAAGAGACATACCAAATACTAGTGCATTTCCTTGCCAAAGTAGAAAATGTCTATAACTCAAGAATCAAGAAAATTCATAGCGACAATGGAACAGAATCCAAGAACAGGTTGATGGAGTTTTATTGTCTAAGCAAAGGCATTGATCAGCAATTTAGTGCTCCGTATCAACCTCAGCAAAATAGAGTTGCAGAGAGAAAGAATAGAACACTTATTGAAGCTGCAAGAACAATGTTGGCTGACTCTAAACTTCCAACCATATTCTGGGGTGAAGCTATAAACACTGCCTGCTATGTAATTAACAGAGTTCGACTGTGAAGCGGTTTAACAAAACATGTTATGAGCTGCTCCATAATAGAAAACCTAGCTTAAGTCATTTGCAACCATTTTGGTGTACCATGTACCTTCTTAAAGGTTAAACCAAACATAGCAAAGTTTGATGAAAAGGTTTATGAAGGTTACTTTCTTGGATATGTTCCAGGAACACCAAATCGACGTGTTTATAACAAAACTACTGGTAAGGTTGATATTGCATACAATGTTGAGATTACTAGTAGCTCACCTGGTATTCTTTCAGGTCCTGAGAAAATGTTTAATTATGAAGACATTTTTAGCACTCTTAATCCCTCTTTTATGGAGTTGCATTATTCAGATGATATAGTGGTGGTTCGGGATGATGATGTTTTTGCATCACCATCTTACGAAGGACCAATATGCAATGCAGCTTCAGAAGATAGGAGAAGACGTCAGGAGTCTGAACAAGAAGTTATCTCAAGAAGGTCTGATGAACCAATGGGTCAAGACTCTTCAACTGAGAATACTTTTAGACATGTTGTGACAGAGGAGCATCCCTCAGTTCAGTTTGAGGAAGAGATTTATACTACTTTGGGTGGAAATCTTGATGTTGATCGGGTCACACAAAAACACATTATGAAGGCTTATCCTATAGAAAATATCTTGGGAGATCCTAACGTTAGTGTTAGAACTAGGAGCAGTCTTCAGGATAGCACAAGGCTCTATGCTGGCATCAGAGATACTGGCATACTGGAAACATGTAAGTACAGTTGCTTCATCTCTCAAGTGGAACCTAAGAATGTGCAAATGGCACTGAAAGAACCATCTTGGGTGAATGCTATGCAAGAAGAGTTAGACCAATTCAGAAAATTAAAAGTCTGGAATTGGTGAATGTGCCTGCTGATATCAACCCTTTTGGAACAAGATGGGTGTTCAGATGTAAAAGGGATAATAAAGGGATTGTTACTAGAAACAAGACTCAACTGGTTATTCAAGGTTTTGCACAACAAGATGAATTAGACTATACCGAAGTATTTGCACCAGTGGCTAGAATTGAGGCAATCAGGCTTTTTCTAGCTTTTGCATCTTTTAAGGGTTTCAAAGTATACCAATTAGATGTAAAGAGTGCATTTCTCTACGGTAAAGTGCAGGATTTGGTGTATGTGTCTGAACCTCCTGGGTTCACTGATCCAGACTATCCTGATAGAGCTTATAAACTGGATAAAGCTTTATATGGTCTTCATCAAGCACCCAGGGCCTGGTACGATACATTATCCACACATTTGGTGGAAAATGGGTTTGTAAGAGGTCAGATTGATAGCATATTGTTTACAAAATGGAAAGGTGATGATTTCTTACTGGTACAAGTTTACGTAGATGACGTCATTTTTGGTGCATCTGACGAGAACATGTGCAAAGAGTTTGAAGAAATCATGAAGAGCAAATTTGAAATGAGTGCAATGGGTGAAATGAATTTCTTTCTAGGACTGCAAATTGAGCAGAAATAGGAAGGAATTTTTATTCATTAAACCAAATATGTCTATGACATTCTTAAGAAATTTGGTATGGATGACTCTTCACCTATAGGGACTCCAATACAAGTTAATCACTTGTTGGGAGCTTCGAACAGCTTGGATCAAGATGTTGATCCTACATTATATAGGTCAATGATAGGATCACTTATGTATCTTACATCATCAAGACCTGATATCATGTTTGCTGTCTGCTTATGTGCTCGATTTCAATCCTGTCCGAAAGAGTCACACTTGAAAGGAGGAAAAGGAATTCTTCGATACCTTAAAGGACAACCATCACTTGGTTTATGGTATCCCAGGGGAGGGGAGTTCGACTTGTATGCACATACAGACTCTGATTATGGTGGTTGTAAATTCGATAGAAAATCTACTTCGGGAGGATGTCAGTTTTTGGGAGATAGATTGGTATCATGGCAGTGCAAAAAGCAAACATCCGTTGCGAATTCAACCTGTGAAGCAGAATATATGGCTGCTGGAAGCTGCTGCTCACAAGTGCTTTGGATTCAACAACAACTGCGTGACTATGGTTTGAATTTTGTTAGAACTAGTTTTGTCCAAACTGGCCAGTCTCCAGATGCATCTGGAGACTAGAAGATTTGTCCAGAAATATATTGAAGTCCAGTTACAACGTACAGTTTATGCAACTGAAGACTTCCTCCATTTGAGATTTGATCAGAACTGAAGACATTCCAATTGACGTCAGAGACAACAAATGGAAGATAGAGAATGACAATGGCAGCGAAGCCCAGTTGGCATTCTACTCAGATCGAAACTGGAGAATATCAGTTTAAAGCCTTTACAATGCTTTACACTGTTTACGAGGAAGACCTTTTTGCTTTATACAGCTTTATACAGACAATATCATTTGTCTATGATTAAAGTACAAAAGTGCATAAAGCAGGTTAGATAAAGTAATGTCTTGACTTACCTTATCAAGCATTTCAAAGGAACTCACTTAGTTTCCTTAAACGGTGTCAACCATATTTATACGACAAAGTTGGATTCCCAATGCCAACTTTGTCTATAAATAGAGGTCTTTGCACAACAAGAATATAACTTTGCATATTCAGACTTTTGCAATATTCTTGGTGTACTTGTGCAATATTCTCTCAATCATAAAAGGGCACACTTCACAACTTTAAGTGTTTCGATTGTTAAAAGAGAATTTCCTAGTATAGATCATTTGTATTTCATAGGTTGTTAGGATATTTACATTTATGTATTATCTTGGTTCCGCAACAACCTTGTATTTTATTTAGTATTAATAAATAAAATACATTTGAAAATTACAACTTGGTCTCACCATTTTACTTTGGTATACTTACTTATTGCATTGTCTTTCTCTTTGTCACCTACTAAGTAATATATTCAAGGACTTGGTATACAATCACTGTAACTGGTCGTCTCCAGTTCAGTGTTTATATTGCAAAGAACTCTCACCATTGACATAGAGGTGTCTTTAGTTAGTACCATCTCTTGAGTTGGGACTTATAAGTGGTATCAGAGCAGAAGGCTAACATAATTGCCTAGATCTGCTAAGATGTCTACTACTGAAGGTGAGAATGGTTCTAGTAATGATGAAAACACTTATGTTAACAATACCATACCTAATCAAAATGCTAATAACAACCCTCCTCCACCTCCTTCCAATGCCCCAAACCATGTCCATGTCCATTACTCAAATACTCCTATTCCCAAATTTGATGGAAATGGTGAAACATTTGGGACATGGAAGGCCAGAATGCTGCTGCATTTTGGTGGGATTGAAAGGTATATGTTAAAAATCCTTAAGGATGGACCCTATATACCCATGTCTCTTGGGGTAAGTCCTCTTCTTGATCCAACTGGAAGAAGAGGGTCTAGAGAAAAACCAGAAGACCACTGGTCAGATGAGGATCGCAGAAGACTAAACTCCTAAAGACTAAACATGATTCTTGCTGCTGTCCCTGAAGACTAAACTCCTAAACTTGTGTTGTTTCCCAGTGCCAAGGCAATGTGGGATGAATTAGTCATTCAGTTTGAAGGGGGTGAGGACACCCTTGTCACTAGAAAGGTTGCTCTGAATAAGAAGTATGAATCCTTCTTTGCTTTACCCAATGAAAGTCTAACTGGTACCTACACCATATTTACTAGTCCTATCAATCAGTTAAGAGGGTTGGGTATTGAATAAGACAAAGACATTCTTCTTGAGAAATTCTGTGATGTTCTTCCATCCAAATGGGAAAACATGATTTTTGTCCTAAGCCAAGGTAAAACCCTGCACAGTCACACTCTTGCATCTCTCTATGGAGCCTTTAGATTTACAGAGGATAATAATGCTGCAAGACTTGTGGCTAAATAGGATGCCATAAACCATGCTCAAAATTCCAAGGGAACCAGTTTCACTGGACAACCTTGTGCTGCCTTAATTTCTTCTGAGAATGTCCAGTTACATTCTATGAAGGAGATGTTAAGCAACTTACTGAACTCGGGGTTAACCACTGAGACCAATGTTGGTTGTTATGAAACTGACGATGATGACCTGGTAGCCATGATTGCCAAAACCTTTAATAGGTTTAAGCACAAATCTAATCGATTCAATGGTTCCAACAATGCTTCCAGCTCCAACTCTCAGGACAAGGCCAATCTTACCTGCTATAAGTGTGGTAAGAAAGGTCATTTTATGAAGGATTGCAGGTCTAGTCAAATGAACAATCAATCTGGTCCCCTTATCCCAACTCATAATGTGTCTGATGATAAATATAAAGCTAAATATAAGAAGCTTAAGGCACAAATTGCCCTCTTGTCCCTTGAAAAAGAAAAAGAAAAGAATAAATGCATGATGGCAAACACTAAAGGGAAGTGGGAACTCTCTGATGATTCATCTGATGATGAAGAAGAGATTAGGGATATGTGTTTTATGGCACTTGAAGATCAACAGCAACATCTGGTGAAAGATAATGTCATTGCAGGAAGATGGGTGGACATCATTCTGAAAAAGGTATGTGATTATGATAAGCAGGATGACTCTGAATTGAAACTGGACATTGCTGAATCACTCAATGGTGATTTATTGTTTGTTGAAACTGTAAGAACTGACTGTGAAAGATATCTGGAAACAATTTTAGCTGAATTAAACAATGTAAAACCCTAGTTGAATGACTTGCAGAGTGTCCAGTTGGCTTTAAAAGAATCATTTTTTAAAATTGAAGCATTAAAACTTGAAAATCAAAGTTTAAAATCTGATCTTGAGAAAGAAAAAAAGATTATCAAGTCCTGGGTTAATGCATCTGAGAAGAATTATGATGCTTTTTCAAGAACAATTGATGCCCAAAAAAATGCATGGAAATCTGGAGATATTCAAATGGCAGCTGCCATACCAGATCTCCAGATATTCAAATGGCAGCTGCCAAATCTGGAGATCTTCAAGAAAAATTGATGCCCAAAAAGAGCCATTTTCAAAACCAGGCAAAACTTTAGCATCACTGAACCTCTTCACATGCTACATATAGATCTCTTTGGTCCAGTGAATGTTCAAACTAAAGCTGGTAAGAGATACACTTTAGTTGTGGTTGATGAATACACCAGATACTGTTGGGTGGTGTTCATCAGATCAAAAAGTGATGCACCTGGTGAGATCATCTCTCTCATCAAAAGAATTGAGCTCAAGTATACCAAGAAAGTGTGTCAGCTGCGAAGTGATAATGGTACAAAATTTATAAATAAAGAATTGGAATCATTTTGCAATGACACTGGCATTTCTCAAACTTCTCTTCAGCTCGTTCTCCAGAGCAAAATGGTGTGGTTGAAAGAAAGAATCGCACGTTGATTGAAGCTGGAAGAAGTATGTTATCTGAATCAGGTCTTCCAACCAGTTTTTGGGCTGAAGCTGTAGCAACTGCTTGTCACACCCAGAATTGGTCAGTTTATGTCAAAAGACATAGGAAGACTGCCTATGAAGTCCTAAGGAATTGTAAACCAAATATTGGTTATTTCCATGTATTTGGTTGTCCAGTTTATATTCTTAACGATTCCAGTCAGTTGGGTAAGTTTGATGCAAAGGCTAACGAAGGTGTCTTTGTGGGCTATTCAGATATCAGAAAGGCCTATAGAGTTTATAATTATAGACTCCAAAAGGTTCATGAGACAATTCATGTCACATTCGATGAATCAAATAAAGCAATCAATAAACGACCAAACCTTGATTTATCTCCAGTTGTTCCAATTGATTTTGGTGTACCTGATCAAGTTCATCAGTCACTTTCTACACCAAAAGATGTTTCCAGTCACCATGACTTGGAACCAGTTGCACAGAAGAGAAACTCCAGGGACACTTCATTTTATCCCTCCATCAGTTTTAATTTACCACAAAAACTGGTGATTGGATTTGATGTTCGTGCCACTCCAATATCAGAACCAGTTCAGACTCAAAGTTCTCCAGTTGATATGCCTTCAACTAAAGAATTCCACGATGCAAATCATGATCTCATTGACTCTGATGATGATGTTGAAGAAGTCTGGACTGACCCTCCTCCAGTTTCAACAACTGTGGAGGGTCCTCAGGTTACTTGCACTAATATTGTTGTTCACCAACCTAGTCAATAAACTAAATGGACACAAGCTCATCCAATTGAGCAGATAATTGGAGATCCAAGTAGTGGGGTTCAGACTAGAAGAGCCACAAGTGAACAATGCTTGAACGTCACCTTCTTATCTCTAATTGAACCAAAGAAGATTGATGAGGCTTTGGAAGACCCAAGTTGGGTAGAAGCAATGCAAGAAGAGCTTATTCAGTTTGAAAGGAACAATGTATAGGAACTTGTTCCTTGTCCACCAGGGTTGAAGAAGGAACCCATTGGAACTAGATGGGTTTACAGAAACAAGATGAATGAAGATGGCAATGTTGTAAAGAACAAAGCCAGATTGGTTGCCAAGGGTTACTGTCAAGCAGAAGGTGTTGATTTTGATGAGACTTTTGCTCCAGTTGCTAGACTTGAAGCCATACGAATTTTCTTGGCTTATGCAGCCCATTTACAATTCAAAGTCTACCAGATGGATGCCAAAAGTGCATTCCTTAATGAAACATTGGAAGAAGAAGTGTATGTTAAACAGACTCCAGGCTTCATTGATGAGAAGCATCCTCACTGGGTATATAGACTGAACAAAGCATTGTACGGTCTTAGACAAGCCCCCATAGCCTGGTATGACACTTTAACCAAATATCTTCTTAAACATGGTTTTCTAAGAGGTGCAATAGATAATACCTTGTTTATCTTGAAAGAAAAAGGTAATATCTTACTGGTACAAATTTATGTTGATGACATTATATTTGGGTCAACTGATGATGCAATGTGTGAAAAGTTTTCAAAAATCATGTCTACTGAATATGAAATGAGTTTAATGGGAGAATTAACGTTTTTCTTAAGTCTACAAATTAAACAAACCTTGGATGGTATCTTTATCAACCAAGAAAAATACGTCAGAGATTTGTTAAGAAAATACAAATTTGATTCAATCCCATCTAAAACCACACCTATTGTAGCTCCTTTAAATTTGGATTCTGACCCAAATGGAAAACCAGTGGATCAAAAAGAATATCGAGGAATGGTTGGTTCACTGATATACTTAACTGCAAGTCGACCAGATATAATGTTTGCAACATGTTTATGTGCCAGATTTCAGGCTAACCCAAAAGAATCACATATGCATGCTGTTAAGCGCATTTTCAGGTACTTGAAAGGGTGCCCTAGCCTTGGTCTTTGGTATCCCAAAGGCTCAGGGTTAGATCTAATTGGTTATTCAGATTCAGATCATGCAGGTTGTAAGATTGATAGAAAGTCAAAAACTGGAGGTTGTCACTTCATAGGGGGAAAACTGGTGAGTTGGACCAGTAAGAAGCAAACTTCGGTCTCAATGTCAACTGCTGAGGTAGAGTACATTTTTGCGGCCAGTTGTTGTGCCCAAATTCTTTGGATCAAAAACCAGTTACTTGATTATGGTATGAAGTACTCAAGAACCCCAATTTTTTGTGACGACACCAGTGCAATTGCGATATCTCACAACCCAGTGATGCACTCCAGAACAAAACACATTGACATCAGGTATCATTTCATTCGTGACCATGTTATGAAAGGAGATATTGAAATTCATTTCATTCCCACTGACAAACAGTTAGCTGATGTTTTTACAAAACCTCTTGATGAGAAAACCTTTAAACATCTCATCAGCGAACTGGGCATCTTAAATCCTCATTAAACTGGTAAGGCCCTCCAGTTGAGGATGGTTCAGGTGATCCTTGATTGGTTGGAGATTGAACGCCTTGATGTACTCAAGAACCGGTCCTTGATCAAATGGATCTCATGTTTAGGGGGAAAAGACTCAAAACATTTTTCTTACAAAAAATTGCTTTTGCAACTGGAGAGTTCTCCAGTTGAAACTAGCACTAGATTGTTTCCCCAGTGTAAATGTTTTGTCTCGTCTTAAAACTGGAGGTTAACCAGATTTTCATAACGGTAAGAATACTTGGTCAGTTGTGTGACACGTGATAATACTCGAGTGTTTTAACCCACTCACAACTATCACTTGACGTGTCATTACCATGTTGTAAAAGGATGTACTTTTATTGGGATTGTGAAAAGTTAGTGGGCGAGTGGGTATATAAGCCGTCGTAGCATTTAATGCTGACACTGGGAGTTGAATGTTTTGGCTCAAAATTCAAACTTATTTTTAACAAAATATCTAAAAGTTTTGATTTTTGATAATAAAATATTCTTATTTATTCTTTGGGATTGTGAATCCAGCTTATAAATACCCTGTATTTACTTTCACTTATTCACTTTCGTTTCACATTCCTTCATTCAATTCCAATCATCAACAATTACTACTTTCTCTCTGCTTATTATCAAAACCCTAATCATCAAAATTTCAATCGTTTCTTTATTTATAATCAAATGGCTCCCAAATCTTCTCGCAGCAGAGACATTAATTTGCTCAATGTTCCATACAATCCATTTTTTCAAATAAATCGTGCACATGGTGCCCCTGAGGCAAAATTGATAAAATTGAACCCTAATAATCCCATGGCTAGTTTGAAAGGGGTTCAAACCTCTAATTCTCTCATCGGAAGAATCCAACATTTCCTTCTGGATTCTCTCATTGGTGCGACCTTTTCTCTCAATCCACACAATTTGTACCATGACTACTTGTGTGAATTCTGGTACACTGCACAACTCGCTGATGACTGTTCATCCATTTCTTTTTCTCTCAAGGATGGAATAGTTGCGTGTACCATCACAGCGGATACTGTGAGAGATGCTCTGCACATGCTGTAGGAGGAAGTGGTGAAGATGTTATTGTGTCAGCCCAGCCCAACTTAGATTCGGTGTCAACACTTAACTTGCAGAGCCATACTTCTGACACTCTTGAAGCACGAACTGACGAAGTTTCTGGTCAGTCACAGCCAGAGATCGAGGTTCCAGACTCTTCGACCCATGATACTACAGCTGAGGATCGAGCAGTTGTGGTTGAGGCACCAGTGACCTCTTTCCAAGGAGAAAATGCTTCGGCAATGGATCCCCAAACTGGTGAAACCATCCAGGTAACTGGAACTGGTCACCAGGAGTCTGAACAACTTATTCAGCCACCCCTATCATTCATGGATCTAGGCATGAGTGTGGGTGAGTTTCAGCTTGAGTCCTAGGATTCGGATGAGACACATTCTGACCAGGAAATGGCTGATGCTTCTGCACTTGATCAACTTCCTTCCTTTTCAGGTCAACCCCTAGATCTACCAGTTTCAGTTTCACCTTCTGACTTCTCCTCACTACAAGAAATTCCTCAATTCGCCTCAAGACAACTCCTCTTTTCCATGAATGTGCCTAGAAATAGCCACATTCTAACCCCACCGTTGCTGGCGTACATACCTGAGCATTCTTAGCCTGTACGTCAACTTGAATCTCTTCCCCTTCTTTCTTCAACAATTCCTCTTGTTTCACCTGGCGCTACTACTTCTGGAGGATTAACACTTGTTACATCCAGTTGTACCTGTAGCTTTTCGAACTTGTCCAGTGACACCTTCCCTTCCGTCACTGGATAGCCAGTTTGTCTCTTTTCAATCTGATATCCAAAACCTCCTTACAAGGGTTGAGGATATTCAAAAGGTACTTGACAAAAATACCAAGTCCCTCTCCAGGTACCAGAAGGAACACATTATAAATGTCAAAGTGGTTGACCTGGGGATTAATAAGTTCTCTGCTAATGAGGACTTGGTATTTAACAAGCTCAATGAGTCGGTAAATTCCTCCAATCTACTTGCAACATCCTTAAGGGAGGCTTTTACACTTACTCAATCTAGAGTCACATCATCCATCACCAACCTGCTGAACACAACTGTTAGATCTTCAGAGGTTGATTTGCAAGAACTTGAAAGATAAGTTAAGGTGCTTATTAAAAAACCTAGTCTAGATGTGATTGAGCTTGGCAACCAGTTGGCCACTTCAGTTGGTCAAAAGATAGAAGACACCTTGGCTGCTAGAGAACAACAATTTATGGAAAGGGTGATATCTGAGATCACCAAAACTGCAGCGCCCAGGTCGATCTCACTCCCATACATCTGAGATCAATCAGTTGAGGTACAGTCTAGATACTCTGGCCAGCAAGGTATCTGAACACTCCACTGCAATACAAAATCTGACAACTAAAGTTGGCAAGACAAAAAATGAGGAAGTGGTGAAGGATGTTGGTTCAACTGGGCTCTCCCCAGATGAGTTGACTATACTTAAAGCTATTCAGGCTGGCCAAACTGAAACAAATGGCAATGTGTTGGTTCAGTCACAAGAAGTCAATCATCTTTGGAGGACAGTTCGAATGATATGTGGAGTTTTCAAGGAGTGCAAGGCCATGGGATCATAGCAGCCTCTAGATCGCTTACCCTCCAGTCTTTCAGATTTTGATGCAATTAGAAAAGGACTAGAAGCTGCCAAGGGGGAAAGAACTGTAAACATCCCCAGCACTCACATTGAAACTCCAAGCTCTAGTGTTGGAAAAGAGTTGGCTGTCGCTGCCAGTACTGATGTTGGTATGCAAGTTATTGAAGAATTTGAGGATGTTGGTGATAGGGGGAAGAAGGATAAGGGCAAGGCACTTGTAACTGATGAATCTGCCCAGCCGGCCACTGATATACCCTTATTAGAAACTGGAAATCCTGATCAGCTTCCTTCAGTGACTGAATCTGACAGCAAGAGATTGGCCAGAATTGGAAATGCAATTAATCAAAGGAAGAAACAAGAAGGCCACCTTGCTTGTCTCAAGGGTTCAACTGCAAGGATTAGACATAGTTGATGTTAATGATGCTAATCTGTTGGGCATCTCACTGGAGCAATACAACAAGTTCAAGAGTGACCCAAGGATAGTGGGACTTGTGAATGACATGATTGAAGTCCATCTGGACAAAGACTATCCTGATGATGAAGCTGAGCATGATGCCAGAAATTTAAATATATCAGTGGAGAAGGCAAAGGAAGCAAGAACTGAAGGGATTCTCAAACGAAATGAGCAAATATCGAAGAAGGTCAAACAAGTATGAACCCACGCAAGTATAAGAGCAAGTCAAAGCCTAAACCCTTGTCAAGGGATGCAAATTTAAGAACTTGGGTGGAACCCAATGAGCCATCCACTGAAGATATTCGAGCTGCTGTACAAAAACTGAGCACTGCCCAGATCAAACTGGTCAATGAGTCTGACGCACGTGCATACTTAAATGAAGTTCTCCAGCGAAGATATCATCCAGGAAAAATCAATGAAATCAAAGTTATAATCAAACCTGGAGGAAGGCAATTTGTGGTAACTATTCAATACTTCAAGGGACCACAGCTCACAACTTAGAATCCAGATGTTCATCAATATGGACATTCTGAACATGTTGAAATGTTAAATCTGCTGGAGGCAAGGTAGCACAAGAATAAGACTGAGAAGGGATGGGTTTATGTACTTCAAAGTCTGATCAAGTTCAAAGAAGATGTTGAGAAAAGATTGAACTTTGATACTGAAGATAGACAACCCATCTCTTCAGTTGCAAAGAGAAGAAGAACTGGTGAAGGGCCATCAGCTTGAGATCTTCTACAGTTAATTATTTTGTAATTTTACTTATTGTCTTGTAACTTTTGTAATTTTATCATGTATATACAAGTTACCAGATTGTAACCACAAGATAGATAACAGATTAAATCTAACAAACAAAAAAAAAACAATCAAGGCATTTGATGATCTATAAAAATGCCTTGAAAACTTAGATTAGATTTGGTCATTCAATTCTTTCAAGTTCACACTTGTATAGTTACAATAACTTGAACAGACTTGGCAATATTTCAGGACAAATAGGGGGAATTTGTTAGAACCAGTTTCGTCCAAACTGGCCAGTCTCTAGCTGCATCTGGAGACCAGAAGATTTGTCCAGAAATATATTGAAGTCCAGTTGCAACGTACAGTTTATGCAACTGAAGACTTCCTCCAGTTGAGATTTGATCAAAACTGAAGACATTCCAATTGACGTCAAAGACAACAAATGGAAGATAGAGAATGACAATGGCAGCGAAGCCCACTTGGCATTCTACTCAGATCGAAACTAGAGAATATCAGTTTAAAGCCTTTACAATGCTTTACACTGTTTACGAGGAAGGCCTTTTTGCTTTATGCAACTTTATACAGACAATATCATTTGTCTATGATTAAAGTACAAAAGTGCATAAAGCAGGTTAGATAAAGTAATGTCTTGACTTACCTTATCAAGCATTTCAAAGGAACTCACTTAGTTACCTTAAATGGTGTCAACCATATTTATACGACAAAGTTGGATTCCCAATGCCAACTTTGTCTATAAATAGAGGTCTTTGCACAACAAGAATATAACTTTGCATATTCAGACTTTTGCAATATTCTTAGTGTACTTGTGCAATATTCTCTCAATCGTAAAAGGGAACACTTCACAACTTTAAGTGTTTTGATTGTTAAAAGAGAATTTCCTAGTATAGATCATTTGTATTTCATAGGTTGTTAGGATATTTACATTTATGTATTATCTTGGTTCCGCAACAACCTTGTATTTTATTTAGTATCAATAAATAAAATACATTTGAAAATTACAACTTGGTCTCACCATTTTACTTTGGTATACTTACTTATTGCATTGTCTTTCTCTTTGTCACCTACTAAGTAATATATTCAAGGACTTGGTATACAATCACTGTAACCGGTCGTCTCCAGTTCAGTGTTTATATTGCAAAGAACTCTCACCATTGACATAGAGATTTCTTCAGTTAGTACCATCTCTTGAGTTGGGACATATAAATTTCTCCAATACTCCTATTAAAATTGATAATAAATCTGCTATTTTCATTACCAATAATCCTGTTAAGTACAGTAAAACGAAGCATATTGATATTAGATATCATTTTATTCGTGATTGTGTTGAAAAGAAGTTAATTCATCTTGAGAAAGTGCTATCCGATGACAATCTAGCCGACTTTTACACTAAGGACTTTGATCAATCACGTTTTGAGTTTCTAGTCCAGGTAACTGGAATGAGAAACACTTAGTTCATATCTCTCAAGAACCAGCTTATTCAGAAAATGCAACACAAAAATAGAATAATGGTTTAAAGGGGAGTCGTTACTACAAGAGAAATGACTATTCAATATGGCATTTAAGTTTACTCATTTGCTATATCCGATCTCTTCTGTAGTAATTGTTCTTTCGAGAGCCTTCTCGACATGGAAAATTAGAAAATGCATCACAAAAATATAATAATGGTTTAATGGGGAAGTCGTTACTGCAAGAAAAATGACAGTTTAATATGACATTTAAGTTTACTCATTTGCTATATCCGATCTATTCAATAGTA
Source organism: Erigeron canadensis (assembly GCF_010389155.1). Classification (NCBI taxonomy): domain Eukaryota; kingdom Viridiplantae; phylum Streptophyta; class Magnoliopsida; order Asterales; family Asteraceae; genus Erigeron; species Erigeron canadensis. The sequence continues at coordinate 16,488,257 of NC_057764.1, forward strand.
ATTGCTTTTTCTAGAACCTATTGCATGTATCTGACTAAGCATGTTTATTCTAAGGTTGATCAGAGTACCTTTACTCCTAAAGACTACTTTGATTGACTTTTAAATATCATGCTCAGTAGGGTATATTGCATATGCCGGACTAAGCATAACTATTCTAAGATTGATTAGAGAAATTTTGATTCTAAATTTACTGTGATTGATTTTCTAAGTCTTATGCTCCGTAAGGCATATCGCAAGGACAGTATTAAGCATGACTATTACAAGATTGGTTGGAGTGACTTTGATTCAAAAGTCTCTGTGATTGATTTTGTAACTTTATGCTCCGTAATGTTCTTGCTCAATAAAAGGGTTTTATTGCACGAGAGACAATAATTAGAGTTTTTCAGATTCCAGAGGGACTTGATTGTGTTCTTGGTGAACACAAGTAAAAATGTGTATTGTGACAAGAAAGAAGTGTAAAGTTAAAGGCATGAATTTGAGTGTGTTTAGTACACCTCAAATTAGTTTTTGTTTTGAAATGCACGAAAAGTTAAGTTTGGATACAAGAGGTTTCAGTCAAAATGGGTCAAATAGAATCATTTAATTGATGTATTTGACAGATAATTTGATTTGCAATTTATTAAGAATAATTGAATTGAATATACTTATTGTATGAAATAACTCGATAATTGTTTAGATTCTAATCTTAAATGTGAGAATCTATTGTATATTATCAGTTAATCTGTTTTAAGTGTTTTCAGAATTTAGGCTAATGCATGTGTTGCATAGATCTCATGAGTTCGCTAATGTGGTTGCAGTTTTATTTATCTTATCCGGATGTGTGTCAACCGACAGGATAAAAGATCTCCAAAGTATATGAAAATTGAGTCTATCCAGTCCGGAATGGAGAAACCTCAAGCTTAAAATGGAAGCAGAGTATACTTACACATCAACAACTCAGCTAAATTCAAACAGAGACAAAAATGATGACGGAGAAATTATGTGAGGGTGATTAATTTTGTATCACTTGTTTTTGTTGTATTTGAATTTATGTTACAGCGTTGTATGTGTCCAATGGCTGTCATTGTCAACACTTAAAGATGGTGCATTAAATTTGATTAATTATTGACAAAGTGGGTCACAATTTAATGTTTTTACTTTGCAAGATGTTTAAGTAGCGACAATTCTGAAGAATTTCTTTATTGAGAAAAATATGATAATGTTAATATGAAAAAGTGGTTTATATTACTTTCGTCATGTTCTCTAAATAATTCTTTTCGTTAATCATATCGGGTTCGATAAAATTCTTTGTGAATTTTAAATGTGTTAATCAAGTTTGTGAAAGTTGACTTTTTGTAAGTCAAGGTTCCTTGAATCGAAGAAAGATAGGTCATGTTTAATATGCAAAGCATACCAAGTGGACTTATATGTATGTTTCTAGCAAAATGGGTTATTAATACATATTGTAGTCAAGTGGGATCATACCAAGTTGACTCATATGCATGTTTTAAGCAAAACAGGCTAATAATGCATATTGTAGTCAAGTGGGATTAACTTTGTGTATTTTACACTAGTTTGATTTGCGTGTTTGTGTCAAGTGGGATTCTATATGCGCATTTCATCTAGTTGGACCTATATGCGTGTTTGACTAAGTGGGCTGATATGTGTGTTTGGCAAAGTGGGCCGATATGCGTGTTTAGCCAAGTGGGTCGGATATACGCGTTTTAGTGGACTAGGGTTTGCGTGTTTGTTTGGATATAAAAGGAAATAAACACACATTTTGTATTTTATCCGAAAATACATTTGCATGTTCCTTCACATACTCCTTTTGCGCGTTCCCTGTCAAATACTCTTTACATCTTCTTCGATTTACTACACTTGATTGTTATATGTTTTTGTGTTTCAAAACACCTTCATTAACACTTCTTGAACAAAGGTATATGATTAACAAGATTTCTAAGTCCAGATTTCGAGTTCAAATGTCAAGACTTAGGGTTTTTATTTTCTGTCATAAAATCATTAAAAAAGGACTAGATTTACGAAAAGGACAAAGAAATGGAATGTTAAAACTTGTAAATCGGGCATATAGGAAACTTTTGGTGCCATTTTCATGAGTTTTGATGTTCAAATCACTGGATTGAGTTTTGGAGAAGATGAACAGCCATATGCGTGTTCTTCATCTGCGTATTCTTGTGAACCCAGATCTTCAAAATCAAAAATCATCCAGTTTAGCGTGTTTTTGATGACGTCATCAAAGTCAAACACGCATGTTGACCAGTCATCACCCTTTGCGAGTTCTTGTTGCCAAAAACACCCACTTGCGTGTTTGTCACCATATGCGTGTTTTAGGGCAATATACGTGTTTCATGACTTAACAAAATTTTTAACATTAAAATTTTATTTAGTAAAATATGAAACATCACTTGCATTGACTAGTCAAACCTGACACCATATGTGTGTATTGTCACCATATGTGTGTGTATTAGGAAATTGTGGACTTACAAAATTTTCATATCGAGAAAATTTTTAGTTAGTCAAATTAGAAAGGACATGTGCCTTATGTTGTCGGTTATTAAAACTTAATTATGTTTTTTAAAAGATTTTGAGAAAAGTGATCTCACTTCTTGTGAAGAACTATTAAAAGTTTTAATTTCGATATGTTGTTTTGATAAAATATATAATATTTTAGCGAAATATGTAAACAAGTGGTTTCTATTTCACGGGAAATAAAATAGTTTTATTATTCAACGTATTTGTCATTGTTTAAAGTGTATAATCATTTTCAGAGCCGATGAAACTAAGAGTTGCAGGGGCTTAGAAAGTGAATAAAGACTTTAAACTTTGATATTACTCGTCAATAATTAAAATGGATAATATTTTCAGAGCCGATGAAACTAAATAGTTTTAGGGGCTTAGAAAATAATTAAGAATTTTAAATTTGACATTGATTGTCGATAGTTAAGGTGGATAACATTCTCAGAGCCGATAGAACTAAGAGTTCTAGGGGATTAGAAAATGTTTAAGAACCTTAAAGATTGACATTATAGGTTGATAGTTAAGGTGGATAACATTCTCAGAGCCGATAGAACTAAGAGTTATAGGGGATTAGAAAATGTTTAAGAACCTTAAAGATTGACATTATAGGTCGATAGTTAAAGTTGATAACATCTCTGGAGCCGATGAAACAAAGAGGTTTCAGGGGCTTAGGAAATGATTAAGAGCTTTAAAGTTCGACTGTAAATCACTGGTTAAGTTTTAGGGGTTGAGGTTTCTAGTTGTACGTGTTCATGATGAACTTTGTGTGTTCTCATGTCCTAGATACTTCCTAATCAAACTTTCCAGTCCTTGCATGTGGTGATAATGTTATGACAATGATCATGCAAGAAGAGATGCTGATCTCATATGATACTGTCATCTGAGGTCTGCTGAGTTGCATAACAAGATCAAAAATCTTGAATCTCAGGGGGAGAAGTCTGGATGCAAGGATGATACTCTCAAACATCGTCGAAGATAGGATGAGGATGAAGATCCAAGCAGTTCCAGACACCAGGAGGAGATTCAGAGATTTCCGGCATATGATGTTTATACAGCTCAGGGGGAGCAAAGTCAACAGGGGCAATCGACTGTTGCTCCTTCATCTAATCAACCAGCTGAAGAAGAAGAAGTTTCTGGTTTCCAAAAACAACCGACTGGAGGAGTAGGAGTCGGTACTCAGGTCAGACCAACTACTGAGGAAGAAGTTGGGAGTGAACTACTGGACGACATTACTGCATACTTCAACTTTGATGAGTACGGGAGCATGTTTGAAGATCCGATAGACCCTTCAGCTAAAGGCAAGTGTGCTTATGTTAATGCATTACTTGACCTACTTGATCCAAAGGAGAAGGGATCAGATAAACTGTCTCTACAAACAACCATTGCAAAAGGCAGAGTTGAGGTAGACAATCAATCAGGGTTAGACTCAAAACAAGAGTCTTGAACTTGTGATTTGATTGAAAGGATGAGCGGGAGTCCAGCTAGTGTAACACCTGAAGTTTCTGAAGAGAGTTTTTGGCCACACTTAGGATGACAAACGAAGACTTGAAGGCCATATCTAGATGATGATGTCAAGGGGGAGACTGTTAGTGCATGATTCTCGGTGACATGAGCATTCTAGATATGTGTTGTATATTTGTGTATAATTTCAAGTCTTGTAATTATCTTATAATTACCGTTTGTCTAAATAATACCCTGGCATAATTTGTGTAAGCCAATTGGGATCCAACTTTTGTTTATATGTTTGTTTATTATTTGTATTTTGCAGATTTTAGACATAACATATAGAGAGTCATTAAGTTAATATTGTTTCCGCGTATTAACAGCAGTTGAGATATTAACTTAGTGTACTTCCAGAGGAAAGTTAAGATATTTGTGTTGCTGCATATTTACAGCAGTTTGAACATTAATCTTATATACACACTTCCAGTAGGTAATATTGACGACACTGTTTCTGCGTATTCACAACAGTTGAAATGTGTCAAAGGCTAATGCTAGTTTTGCGTATCTTTACAGTAGTTAAAGCATTGGTTGAGTTAATGTCGGTTCTGTGTCTTGACAGCAGTAAAGACATTAACTCATAGTACAATGTCGGTTCTGCGTCTTGACAACAGTAAAGACATTTACTCACCATATCTTAAGTGTTATTTGCGGGTTCCTAGGAACAAGCAAAAAGTCTTGCTGGGTCAAAGTAAGAACACTCAAATGTTCATTTGAGAGTTTCTATGAAACAAGCAAAAATATGCTTGTTCTCAAGAACTCTCAAATGGTTTGAGAGTTTCTGTGGAAACAAGCAAAAGTATGCTATGCCCACAGAAACACGCAAACTGGCCAAAACCCTAATGGGTTTGGGCTTGGAAACACGCATGGGCCTGCGTGTGTTCAGAACACGCATATAGCCATTTGCGTGTTCCTAGCCCTTGCCTATATATAGTGGGTGTGTGTCACGCGTGTTTGAACAAGAGTGTAGAGAGAGAAACGAGCAAATCCTAGAGAGAGAAAGCCAAGAACACGCACGGTTGATCTTGTGGGTAATACTCGTCTCGTGCACGAACCACAAACACACACCCGACCCCCCAAACGGCTCGTAGATTGCAAGTTACCACGTGTTTGGTAAGGTACGTCTGGAGAGCTGTTCCCGGAGTGTTTATCATCACGTAAAAGATATATATATATTGTGATATTTATCATCTAAAGGTAGATATATAAACCGTAGGTTATCTCGAGGAATTTCCGCACCTCAACATATCCTAAAGTCGATCTCTGGGTTGATAGTAGTACAAGATCAGAGGGACTTACAGTACTATTGTACCCAAAGTTGTAGGTTTGCAAAGTACTATGTATTAATTGTGTTGTTAAAATGAGGTTTGAATGCACAATATAAAAGGGTCAAGTTTTGTCAACTGTCCAAGTGACGTAGCACACACATCGGATGTGTTACATACGCACTAGTCAAGTAGTCAGACTATGAGGAGTGAGACCTTAATAGAAGGTCCCTCCTAAAGACATCTTCTGTCACGTGGCAATCTAGTTAGCAAGGGTTTTACCTTATTATTTCTTTAAGTGAGGGTGAGGGGAGCGCCTCGCCACCCCACCCTTCCCTTCCCCTCCCCGATTTTGCTTCTCTTCCCCTCCCCCTCCCCTAATGCTAGGAATGCCTCACCACCCCTCCCCTCTCCTTCCCACCCTTTTCTATTTAATTTAATTTCTAGTTATTTTTAAAAACTAAAATTTTTATTTAATACATTAAAACTAATGCAATATTAAAATAAAACAACAAAAAAAACACCAAACTACAATCTTAATGTTAGAAATCCAAAAATAGTGATAAATTTTAATTTAAGTTAGTGGACTTAATTGTTGTTAAGATATGGTGAAATGATTTCTAATGTTGAGGGGTTAGATATGACAATAAGAATATTTGTAATATTAGAATATAAATACTCTCAATACATTAGAAATCATAACAACCATTAAGCCTTTTATCCATTTTTACACATATAACATATACAGATCGTCTCTTTCTCTCTCTCTCTAGAAAATCACACACACAAAACACACCAAGAACACACACACTTGAAACGCCATTGTTGAGATTGAATCCATAGCAGAAATCGTGTTATTACATGTGGTATCAGAGCAAACATCACTTTAATATCGATCCATAACTGTTTTTGATCTCAATTTTCATTCAAAATCAATCCAAAACCATTTCCTCAAACACCGTCACTGTTTCATTATTATTTTTCATTCAAATCGCATAAAATCATTAGTTTTTGTTCACCAATCGATTCCTCATAGCTCAAAACGTATTCCTGTTGAATTTTACAATCCAATTCGATCTAAATCTCTAGATTGAAATTTTTGGTTTTTGGCGCTAAAATTTGGGTTTTGATTCTATTGTGCTATAGGCTGAATTGTGTATTAGGATTTGTTGCGGACGTAATTACAAACGTGTTGCAAGTGATTTCACATTCTAACACTCAGTAAATCGAAAGTTATTGAAGCTTGAAAATTCATCAATGGAGTTTTTACTTTGTGTTCTGTTGGAGAAGACGACCTCAAACGATCTTCACAAGATCTTCTCAGTGTTTGATTCTTCATACTTGATACATTATGTGTAGTGGCTTGTAGGACGATCCTCACAAGATCGTTCTAGCAAGTGTGGTTGTTGGAAAAGTGTTGTTTGTGGCTAACTGATCATCTCAGTTAGCCAAGATCTTGGCAGAAACTAAGACGATCTTGCCAAGATCATCTCAGTTACCTGACTACTGACCAAGATCGTCTCAGTGTCTGTTGTTTGTTGAGTTGGTGTGTTTGATCATTTGAAGTTGTTGTGATTAAGAATCACACACTTCCTGGGTAACTGATCATTATTGATTGGTTTTGCTCAAATCAAATTTCTTCCAATTCAAATCAAATCTCTGTCCAAATTTTTTCAAAAATACTTAGAAAATTTTTCCAAGTCTTCCAAGACGATCTTCACAAGACCGTTTCATTTTCTTTATCAAAACTTCCAAAACGATCTTATCCAAGATCGTTTCATTTCCACAGTTCTTTATACTTCAATTTCATTTTCAATTTCCTTTAATTCTTTTTCAGTTTCTATTTCCAAAACTCAAAATCATTCCTCAATTTCAGTTTCATTCAATACTTAGCCAAAGTTCATCAAATTTCATTCAAGACGATCTTCTTTGAATCGTCTCATTCTTCTTAAACTCAAGATGATATGTTTCAAGTCGTTTTTACTTTCATTCATCTAGGACAATCTCTTCTAAGACGATCTTTTCCTAAGACGATCTTCTCAAGATCGTTTCATCTTCTGAAATTTGAACTTTCATTTCAATTCAAGTTCCAAATCAAATCTCTTTCTAATGGCTTCTCGTGAAGCTTTGGCATTAGGTTCTGACACAAGACCTCCAGTTCTCTACCGTGGTTCTTATGAACTATGGAAGAAAAGATTCACGGATTATGTGGAATGTCAACCAAATGGTCACCTTCTTAAAGATTCCATCCTTAATGGACTTGCAGTTCATCGTCATCCCACCACTGGTGCAATACTCACTCTTGATCTTTTGAATGCTGAACAAAAAGATCGAACAACTGCAGATAACAGAGCTAGATCATGCTTATACAAAGCACTGCCAAATGAAATCTATGGTTCTGTTGATTCTTATGATACAGCCAAGGAGATATGAGATGAGGTGGCAAGACAAATGGAAGGATCTGACCTAACTTCAACAATTAGATTGACAAATGTGTTGACTGAGTTTGACAACTTCAGCAAATTGCCAAATGAATCTCAAGAGGTTGTCTACTGTAGATTCTGCAATGTCATAAATGAACTTAGGAAGAACAATGTCAAGAAATCAGAGATGGAGTTAAACATCAAATTCATCAAAGCTCTTGGTCCTAAGTGGGAAGAGTATGGAACTCAGATTAAGCAACATCAAAATCTGGCCAAGTTCTCCATCCATAATCTTCATGAATCCTTCAAACTCAATGAACATCAAGTACTAAACAAAGCTTCATCGAACAAAATGCCAGAAGTTATATCTTTTGATCCTTTGGCATTAATTGTTGAAAAGAAGGTTTCTGAAGCTCTTAAAAGGCAAATGGTAGTTGTTTCTTCGTCTGATGAGGAGGGAGATGATATGTTGGCTCCAAAAGATGGTGTTTCTGACGAATTATATCAAGCTCTTGCGTCAGTTACCAAGCACTTCAAGAAAAAGTATTACAAAGCGAGGCCAACTAACAACAATCTCCGCACTTCTTCCACAAGTGCATTTCCCAAGAAGGAACACTATCATTCAAAGAATAATGGTCAAGGTGAATCAAGTGGATCCAAGCATGTTGAAAAGAAAGTTGAAGGTTATGACAAACAAGTTGTGGAGAAGGGGAAAGCTTCTGATAAAAAGTGCTACAACTGTGGTATTCCTGGTCATTTTGCAATTGATTGCAAGCAACCCCGCAAGAGAAACTATGAGTACTACAAGCAGAAGATGCTTTTAGCAAAGCAAGTGGAAGCTGGTCATGCATTACTGGCTGAAGATGACAAGTGGCTTTTGCTATCAGATGATGAAGATGAAGATCTCTCTGCAAATGTGTGTTTCATGGCGAGGTTGGCCAAGAACAAAGCATTTGAGGCTGAAAGCACTGATGATGAGTACCCGGATGATGAGGTAAATCTACACTCTACTTTTTCTTTAGTTAAAGATAAAGAGTCGTTTGATTTAGCTTTATCTAACTTGACAACTCATATTACATCTTTAGCCAACAAAAATAAGAAGTTGAAAAATAGTATTTTATTTTCTAAAAGTGAATTTTCAAAACTCTTTGAAGAACATTCGAAATTACTTTTTGATTATGATACTATTAAACAAGATTTTCAAACCTACAAAGATCAAATGTTGGTTAAAGAGTGTGAGTTGAATGCATCTCCTGATTCTAAGTTATTACATAAATGTCACAAACTTGAAAAGACCATTCATGATCTTGAAAAAGCCAATCAAGATCTTGAAGTTTAAAAGACCAATGAGTGGCTTCGGGCTAATGCAAGACAAATGGATGTTGATATTCTTAACAAGAAACTTTTAGAATCCAAACCTAACAATATTGAACTTGAACGAAAGAAATCTGATTTAAATCATACTTGTTTTTTGAAAGGCGTTGTTCAAAACCAAATAGAGGAATTTAAAAAGAATATACTTTTCTATCAAGAGAAGTTATATAAAGTTGAACAAAACCGTGTTTTGGATTTTACCGCCCATTTCAACAAGTCAATGATTGACAGATCGGAACTTCTTCATGGGTTGGGATTTGAGAATATCTCTCCATTACAAAAAGCCAAAGAACAAATTGAACCTCTGTATGATGAAAAATTTCTTCCCCTTGGTATGGTACAACAATTTATTCGTCCACTGGATGACGATTTTGAGACTAATGAAGTTGAGAAATTACCACAAAATGATTTTTTGGTTAACTTGTGTTTCATCTACTGTTTCCTCCACCCAAACCTTGACTGATTCTCTTGAGTGTTCATGTCAAAATGCTGCTACTGTTATAGCTGATGATTATGTGCAAACTGATTTATCTCATGACGAACTTGCGCATAGTTTAGTTTTGATATGGTACTACTTTAGGTTTTTCACATGTGAGTCTCTTGAAGAGTTAGTTGTTCACCCTAAGCTTAGTGCTAGTATAGGTGTTGATACTTCTACTTTAATTTCTTGTGAAAACAAAGATGTGTCAGTTCAAGTTGATTTCATTCCTGAGACTACCCGTAGTGTAAAGTTGGATACCAAGATTCCTGATTTTTCAAAAATATCTCCGGTTGAACCTTTCACAAAAGATGATTTTGATAAATTCATGGAGGGAGAATATGCTTTTGATTCTGAAACTGAGAAAAAGATTGAATCTACCAAAATCAAAGTTGAATTAAAAGAGGAGTCTCCAAAATTGTTTTCCAAATATCCAACTTCACATTATTCTAAGAAACAAGTCATTCCAAAACTTGTTAAGACTGAACTAAAGACTGTCAAAAAACCAAGAATCAATAAGTTAAAAACAAAGTGTCGTACCTCTAAAAAGCATGTCAAAACCAAACAAGTTGAGATCATTCCCAAAATCAAATACAACAAAGAGAAACTTCTGGAAATCAACTCAAATGTTTCTTCATCTAACTCTTAATCTAGTTCATTACCTAAAGTATCTAAATCTAGCTCAGTTTTGCTAACTAGGGATGCTTCAAATGGTGCAACTAGGTATAGGGATAGATATGGCTGGTTTTCTCATGATAAACCTAAGAAATAAGAAGTTTCCACACCCTCAAAAGAGACTAAAAAGATAAAAGTTCTTCAAAATTCTCGTTCTAATCTTCTTAGTGTCAATCCCACAGGTGGAAAGAGCTTGATTAGTGAGTCTAAATGGGTAGCTAAGTCATTAGTACCTAAGATCACTAAAGTTGAGAAAAAGAAGAAAAGGCAAAGGAGAAAAGCGGGTAGAAAGAAGAAGTTTGTTTCTGATGTTTCGAACAATTTATCTTTTAAGTCATCTTTGAAAACAAATGTTAATGATGCCAAGGCAATGCCTCGTGATGGTGTAAACAATTTTAATTCTCGCTCTTATTTGTATGGTTTGAATGGTGGTAGACATGTTACTTTTGATTCATGTGTTAATATTCGTTTGTTTGATCCAAATGTGCTTGTTGATAATGTACTTGTTAATAAGTATGTTGATTCAAAAGCATGTTTGTATGCATATCCTAAGTTATATACCCTGCCTGTTTTAACTAACCACAAAGGACCCGTCTTCAAGTGGGTACCTAAAGTCGGTTAATTCTATTTGATTGCAGGAAATAACCATCTGTGTTTGGATACTCGATTCCGGATGTTCAAAACACATGACTGGCAATAAAGCATTGCTCAAGAACTTTATCGAACGATTCATGGGAACTGTTCATTTTGGTAACAACAATTTCGCTCCTATCTTAGGCTATGGCGACATTGAACGCAATGGAATTGTCATTAAGAAAGTTCACTATGTTGAAGGATTAAGTCATAACTTGTTCAGTGTTGGACAATTCTGTGACAACAATCTTCAAGTTCTTTTTCGACAATCTCTTTGCAAGGTTCAAACTCTAGATGGAGTTGACATTTTGTGTGGCGACCGCGATGATAACCTTTTTACCGTCAATCTTGATGATAACCAACCAACCGATAATATTTGTCTCATTTCAAAGGCTACTTCAAAGAATTCTTGGTTGTGGCATAGAAGACTTTCTCACCTAAATTTTCCTACCATCAATACTTTAGTCAATAAGCATCTTGTTGAAGGCTTGCCAGACTATAAGTATGAAAGTTAGCATGTATGTCCTTCTTGTGCCGTTGGTAAGATAAAACGAGCTTCTCATAAACCGAAAAAATCTCCAAATTCTTTAGCACCTCTTCATTTGCTTCACATGGATCTTTGTGGACCAATGAAAGTTCAAAGCCGAAATGGGAAGAGATACATTTTGGTTATCGTTGATGATTATTCAAGATATACTTGGGTCAAGTTTCTTGCCTCCAAAGATGAAACAACTCAAACTTTGATCGATTTCATCACTTCTACTCAAGTAAATCTTCAACTTCCAGTTCGTTACATCCGTTCGGATAACGGAACTGAGTTCAAAAATGTCGTGTTTGATGAATTTTGTAAATCCAAAGGCATTACTCACCAATTCTCTGCGGTTCGTACCCCACAACAAAATGGTGTCGTTGAAAGGAGAAATCGAACGCTTGTGGAAGCTGCAAGAACCATGCTTGCTTATTCTAAGTTACCTTCCAACATGTGGGCTGCAGCTGTTGACACTGCTTGTCACACTCAGAATCGGTCCATTGTTAATCAGCGTTTTGAGAAGACTCCTTATGAGGTTGTTAACAAACGGAAACCCAACATCAACTATTTTCATATCTTTGGGTGTGTTTGTTATACTCTGAATGATCGGGAGAATCTTGGAAAGTTCGAGAAGAAAGGTGATGAAGGTTACTTTGTTGGTTATTCCAAGACATCAATTGCCTATCGAATCTACAATCGCCGAACAAATACGATTCAAGAAACAATGAATGTTTGGTTTGATGAGATGTCAGGCATGATTTTGGAGCAAGAAAGTTTGCTACCAACAAATAATGATCCAAGTGATTCAAGTACTTCATCAAGGACTTCTATTTTAGCATCCAAATTCAAGAAGTTTCCAGCTCCAACGAGTGATGAGTTAGACATTCTTTTTGAAGAATTCTACAATTCAAAACCGATTCATGATGAGGAACCTCAAGTCATCATTGAACCAATTCCGAACAATGATCCAGTTCCTGACAACCTTCATGAATCATCATCAAGTTCTGCTGAGCAAGTTGCTACTTCTTCAAGTAGTAGTTCTTCATCCTCTTCTAATGATTCTTCTTCTCAATCCTCTCCCTATAATTCTTTGCCAGTGAATGTTCAAGAACAACCTACCCAATTTACCCAGACTACCAATGCGATAAACACTCCAAATGTATATGTGCCTCTTGACTTCGATCATCCATCTTACGAGGAAGTTGTTCTACCAAGCTATGATTCCATCTCTCAGCAAAACTCTGGTTTTAATGATGATGATGTTGATGTCAATCAACAAGATCCTCTTCCTCATGATCGCAAATGGTCACGTATGCGAAAAGATCATTCTGTTGATAACATAATTGGAGATCCACAAGCCGGAGTAACTACTCGTACTTCAGTGAATAAGTGTCTTGTTGCACTTTCTCTTAGCAACATTGAACCCAAAACTGTTTTTGAAGCTCTTCGAGATCCAGAATGGGTCAAAGCTATGCAAGACGAACTCGCTCAGTTTGAGAGACTGAATGTATGGAGATTAGTTCCTAACCCAAGGAAAAATGAACCTATTGGTACAAAGTGGATTTTCAAGAACAAGAAGGATGAGAATGGAGTGGTAGTAAGGAACAAAGCAAGATTAGTTGCAAAAGGTTATTGCCAACAACCTGGTGTTGATTTCGATGAAACTTTTGCTCCAGTTGCAAGAATGGAAGCCATTCGGATCTTCTTAGCTTATGCTGCATTCAGAAACTTCACTGTGTTTCAAATGGATGTGAAGACAGCTTTCTTAAATGGTGATCTCAAAGAAGAAGTTTACGTTGAACAACCAGAAGGTTTTGTTGATCACAAAAGACCAAACCATGTCTACAGGTTAGACAAGGCTCTCTACGGTCTTAAGCAAGCACCCCGAGCATGGTATGATTCCTTATCTACTTTCTTGATTAGAGGTGGCATTACCAAAGGCACAATTGACCCTACCCTATTCATTCGCAAACAAGGTAAGTATGTTCTTCTTGTCCAAATATATGTTGATGACATTATCTTTGGGTCAACTAGTTAAACATTTTGTCGAAACTTTTCATCTCTAATGGTTAATCATTTTGAAATGAGCATGATTGGGGAAATGAACTACTTTTTGGGTCTTCAAATCAAACAACTACCAAATGGTATTTTCATATCACAAGGTAAGTATATCATGACATGTTGAAAAAGTTTGATATGACTACTTGTTCTTCAATTTCAACTCCAATGGCTGCTCGTACAAGTATTAATGCTGATCAAAATGGGAAACCATTTGACCAAAAGAGATATAGAAGTATGATTGGTTCATTGTTGTATCTTACAGCATCTCGCCCAAATATAATGTTTGCAACATGTATGTGTGCTAGGTATCAAGCTGCTCCAACTGATTTACATTTTCAAGCTGTGAAACGAATATTTCGTTATCTGAAGGGTACACCCAATTTAGGTCTCTGGTATCCAAGGGATACTGGATTCAATCTAACTGCCTATTCAGATGCAGATTATGTAGGTTGTAAGCTTGATCGCAAGAGCACTTCTGGTACTTTACAATTTTTGGGTGATAAAATTGTGAGTTGGTCTTCCAAGAAACAAAATTGCGTGTCACTATCAACAGCTGAAGTTGAATATGTGGTTGCGGCTAGTTGTTGTGCTCAAGTGTTATGGATGAAGACTCAACTTCTGCGGCTAGTTGTTGTGCTCAAGTGTTATGGATGAAGACTCAACTTACTGATTATGGTCTGAAATATGATCATATTCCCATCTATTGTGACTCTCAAAGTGCCATTGCTATTGCAGTCAACTCAGTAAACCACTCTCGATCAAAGCATATTGATGTGAGATATCATTTTCTCAAAGATCATATTGAGAAAGGTGATATCGAGCTCTACTTTGTGGGAACTGACTATCAGCTTGCAGATTTGTTCACTAAACCATTGGATGAGAAAAGGTTTAACTTTCTTATCTCTAAGCTTGGCATGTTAAATCTTGAACCTTAACTTATTTTGTTCTTGATACATTCTTGAAAAACAAAATACAAAAGTTGAAAAGACAAAAATCAAATACAAAAATATAAAATTTTGAAAAGTAACAAAATGATTTTCTTAATTTTTTTTCCTTTTTCAAAGTGGCTTACATATGCTATGTATGTAACCCGGGCTTCATAGTTTTATTTATATCAAAGTGGTTTACATATACTATGTATGTAACCCGGTCTTAAAGTTTTATTTATTTCATAATGGCTTGCATATACTCTGTTTGCAACCCGTACTTCAATGATTTTATTTATTTCCAAAAGAATTATTTTTCCCGCCAAAAGATTCTTTTACTCTCAATTGTTGATATGAGAAGCAAAGGATTGAACGCCTTTGTGTACTTCTAAGTTGTCTCATCTTGAACAATTAATTGAGTCAAATTTATGCTTAAATGTTTTATTTTGCATCCAACTTGTTGATGTAAGATGCGAAGGATCGAACGCCTTTGTGTACTCCCTAGTATTCTTACTATGAACATAGTTGTTGAAGCGAAAACTTTATATTTCTTGTTCACTTTTAGACTCTCAAAATTTTTCTGTATAGATCACAAACAAAGATTTTACTCTTTTGATTTCACATAAAACAATTTTTGCTCTATCTTTCTATGAAAACACTTTTGATATACCTTTGCATAGATTAAGGGGGAGTTTGTGATTTCAAAATATTAAAAACTTCAAATGTGTTTACAAATCATTTTCATACACACATTTGATGATTTTCAAATGACTTTTCATCATTTGAAGTTCGGTGTTTAGTTTGCACTTGAGCGATTCGTTCACTCCATGAACTTCATCATCGCCGATGAGTTCTAACCTCGGAGTTTCTACTTCTTTGTAAGGGTATCTTGAGTGATGATGGTATCGTGCAACTAGGATGGAGGGAGTAAAGTCAAAAAGTGAGAGGTTATGGTGATATGTTGTGAGAAAAGGGTTAAAACAATTGACACCCTTCCCTAAACTTTCTCAAATCGCCGGGTAAAACACATTTATATCGGATGTCATTTGTTGATATCTTGATTAAGACTTCATGGACCCAATGAAGCGATGCACATCTTTACCTAACCACTCAAGTGTTTCTTAACAAATGCTTGTTTCATTTTTCACGGAGATTTTTCACATCTCTATTGACTCTTCATTTGGAAGATGTTGATATTGAAAAAGGGAGACATTCTGCTCCAGTCCCCGACTTCATTTGATCACTTTGTGTCTAGAGCTATCTTGCTTGATCATTATTTTGATCCTTATTGATTTTTCTTAAGACACATTTGAGTCATATCTTTGTGATATTATTGCATATCTATGTGATATAGCCGAAACATTTGTAGTGATATCTTAATTGATATTCCACGATGATCAAATGGAAATCCTACCAATGCTAACATATTTTCCAACATTGAACGTAGGTCTCATAATTACATTTATGTGATTATTGAGTAAATGAGAAGTCTATCAGTGACCTCGGATGTTTCCTAACAAATCTTTAAGGATAATAGATTGTGGTTATCGAACGCCTTAGGTGACACTGACCATGATTTATATTCTTTGAAGCAATCTCATAGTTGAAAAGCTACAAGACCAAACTATGTTAGAAAATTGCTTTGTGCATACTTCAATGAAAAATAGGAAATCCGAAAAATGTCATACATTTCTTTCGGTCATTTCATTAATCCTTTTGATTTTTGAACATGTTAACGGATCATCCTTATCCGGTCTTTCATTTCTTATCTCACAAACACAAAAACCACCATGCAAAAGGTTTCTTTTCGCATTTTATCAATCAATGTTTGCATAATGACATTGGTTCCCAACTTTGTCATTATGAGAGGGAGAAAAAGATTATGATTGATTGAGAAAGTAAAAGATTATTTGATGGAGTAAAGGAGGAATGAAATGAAATGTAATTGTGATTGAAAAAGAAGTGAATTTTGCCGTCGAAATATGTTCTCTTGAAAGTTTTTTTTTCATGAATTAAGGGGGAGCATGATTAATTCAAAGTTTTTGTTCAAAAGTTTACTCTCCAAAGTGTCTAAGATTGAAATGACAAAGATCAAAGCTACAAAAGTTGAAAGATTGATTGGAAGATTCAAGACAAAGAAGTAAAACTTCGAAAGAGTCTTCATCAACACATTTCATTCAAGATCTTCAAATCAAGAAGCTTCAATGCATATATCAAGGGGGAGAGTTTAAGTTTTTGATACTTTATTCCAAGAAAAAAAAATTTCATTCAAGAATCGAAGATTGAAGAACCAAAGCCAAATTTATACCTTCCGCACTTGAAAAGACAACTCTGATTCACGGTTCAACAATTTTCAAAGATTCTAGACTCATTCATTTTATTTTTTGTTCAAACAGAACATTGAGAATTTCATCATGTTTTAACTACAAGAAGTCCAAGACCAAGATTGATTCAAGTTCTCCAGAGACAATGAGAAAGCTTTGAAGACTTGTTTCATCACACCAATTGTCTTCACCATCGGGCTCATCAACTTAATTCCTACAAGACAAAATAACACGTACTTCATTCATTCATTACAATATATCACTAAGGGGGAAAATGTTAGAAATCCAAAAATAGTGATAAATTGTAATTTAAGTTAGTGGACTTAATTGTTATTAAGATATGGTGAAATGATTTCTAATGTTGAGGGGTTAGATATGACAATAAGGATATTTGTAATATTAGAGTATAAATACCCTTAATACATTAGAAATCATAACAACCATTAAGCGTTTTATCCATATTTACACATACAACATATTCAGATCGTCTCTTTCTCTCTCTCTAGAAAATCACACACACTAAACACACCAAGAACACACACACTTGAAACGCCATTGTTTTGATCTAATCCATAGCAGAAATCGTGTTATTACACTTAAATGAAACGACAACTAAAATTTTTATTTAATACTAGCGATCGATGTCCGGGATGAATGTGCAATGAATATGGTTAATGAGATCCATTCGGAGATCTTCGTGAACGTTTGAATCCTGAATCTCTGCCAGTCGAGCATCCGATGGCTGTGGCGCAACCGGAGGATCTGGAATATAATCATGACATAATGCGTGGTCCTCGTCTTTTAAAATCATGTTGTGAAGAATACAACACGCATACATGATCTTATGGATGGGGGTTTCTTCCATTTGTCATGTCGGTTCTCTAAGTATTTTCCATTTTTTTTTATAATACCAAAACCTCGCTCCGCATCCTTCCTTGCAGCCTCCTTTGCCTTAGCAAATCGAAACCTTTTCTCACCAGTTGGATGAGAAATCATTTTCACAAACATCGCATATTTTGTGTAGATCCCATCCACGAGATAATACGGGTACTTATATTCGGTTCCATTTAAAGTGAAAGGAACCATCGGTGTTGTGCCGTCTTCAAAGCCATTGAACAAAGGAGATTGGTTCCACACATTAA
The DNA here is from genome assembly GCF_010389155.1 of Erigeron canadensis. Lineage (NCBI taxonomy): Eukaryota > Viridiplantae > Streptophyta > Magnoliopsida > Asterales > Asteraceae > Erigeron > Erigeron canadensis. The sequence continues at coordinate 16,506,101 of NC_057764.1, forward strand.
TGTCGTTGTTTGAACCGGCAACACCAAAGTATGCGTGCCAAATCCAATAATCCTATGACACCGTCGGCACGTCACCTCGCGTGTACTGGCCACGCCAAGCCATTGGACAATTATCCCAAGCTCAGTGTGTACAATCAAGACTCCCTATATGCACATCTATTAAAGCGAAAGTATTAACTAAACTACGTGATATATATATATATATATACACATTATTAAACAGAAATTATTAAGTAAGCTACGTAATATAAGTAAATATATACCTAACATACCGGGAAAATCATGATAAGACGCATGATGATCAAAAATGTGTTACATATCATTACGCGTTGGCCTACGCAAATATTCATGCTGGTATAACCTAATGACTCCGTCATAAAAAGCATTAAGGGTGTCACGTGACGATCTTTCCGACATATTTAAGTAATCATCTAAACTGTCGGGATTACTACCGTATCCTAACTGGCGAACTGTAGATGTGCATCTCTGTAAAGCCGAGAACCCCATTTTCCCACGACCTTCGACCCTCCTTTGAAAGTATTCAAAATTGTTTTCCAGACCTGTAGCTATCTTCACAAACAACCGTCTACTCATCCGAAACCGTTGTCTAAAAAGCATCATCAAATTTCGGGTCCTTGGCAAAGTAATCTCGAACAAGACGGTTGTGCGACTCAATACGATTGTCTCTGTTTGTATACTTTCTTGAAGAGGAGGCAGTATCACAAACATCTTGTTCAATCGCATAATGCGCCATTCTGAAGAGATTGATATATCGTTCCGTCGTGTCGTATGAGCTCGAGTCCGATTGCATATTTGGGGGTGTTGGGCCGTTTCCCGAAAATATATGATTGTTGAAGAAAGGGTTCATGACTTTTGTTTAATAAAATATATGTGTATATATGATAATATGTGTGTGTATTGTGTTGTGTTTGAAGAAAAAAAAACACAGCCTGTGCGAAAAATAAGAAAGAAGAAAAAAAGAGAAAGAAGAAGAGGAGAAGGAATCGTTGGGGGTGGGACCCATGTGATTTTTTATTTATTATTTTTTTAAGCTCCTAACGTTCGAAATAATAACCGGCACCACAACCGGTACCACTGTCACCAAATCCCTCCCCACCCTACCGTTACCGGGGGGTCGGAGCGGTGTGCCAACCGGTACCCCTCCCCTCCACAGGGCGCTCCGTCCACTCTGATACATTAATAGGAAACCTCCTTGTAAGTGTTGTAACATCCCGAACTTTTTATCTAACGGTTGACTTGAGTCGGTAAGTCAACACTACGTGTCCGTTAAATCTCTAGGAGATTTAATGCTTAGATGTGTTTAACGTGCTATACATGTGAGGCTTAAATTTCTTAATGATTGATGTACTAATGTTTTTAAGGTTTACTTTTATGCCTTTAGAGGTGCTAGAAGTGTTTAACGAGTTGTATGTATTCTCCATAGGTGTTTTTAGCCTAATATGAGCCATAAGGAAGTCTAGGGACTAGTTTTGACATAGGGTGAAGCTTAAAAACGGGATTAAAGGTTAAATTTGACCCTAATTACAATCAAAGATCAGATTCTCCATTTTCTTTCTCAAACCCTAGCTGCCCCTTTGGTCTCTTGAGCAATCTAAGTACGTTTATTGCGATTTCGGGTGGATTTATGATCAATCGATGCACGTATTAGATCTGTTAATCATCCTACAAGGTGTAGATGGTAATCCTTGCTTATTATCACTCTTTTTCATCCATATAATTCTTTCATACCTGGACCTATTGAGTGATGGTTGATTCCAATCTTTTTGTAATTAGATTAGACGATTTCGGGTCATTCGGCAATTGTTATTGCAATCAATATGTATCTTGAGATTTCCTACAAGTATGAAGTTGTTTCTAGAGTCATTTTTATGTTCAAATATAACCAATATAGGGTTTACATCTGGGCTTGAGGTTTGATATGGATTCGATTGCATTTGTGAGTCGATTTAGGTCTTTCGGGTGTCAAATCGATTGTAAAATGAGTATAATGAATCCATGAATCAATTGATGATTTCATAATGATAATTAAGTCTTAATTTGATGTGTATAAACTATAGAGGTCATGATTGCTTGACATGGATGTTTGAAAGTGGAAATTGTTTGCAAAACAAAGGGTTAATTAGGGTTTAGGGTTTAGGGTTTAGGGTTTAGGACGAATTCTGCAGACTTGTCTTGAAAACGTCATAAATCAATCATGAGAGAACTTCAGGAGTCAAACTTTATATTTCTGGAAAGGTCTTTAAATTTCATACATTTCTTAAGAACTACATTTTGGCTCATATTGTTTTCTTGAGGTCGAAAAGTCATCTGCAAGTGAAGGGCGCGAGCCAGTCTTTCGACCAGCACCTCATATGCGGCGCATATAAGTTATGTGCGGCATATACAGGTTAAGCAACTGATGACTTCCTCCAGTTGAGATCTGAAGACTAGAATCTGAAGACCTTCCAGTTGAAGTCGAAGACAACAAATGGAAGACAGAGATTGGCAATGGCAGCGAAGCCCAGTTGACAATCTACCAGATTAATCAACTGGAGAATCCTCCAGTGTAAATGCACTTACAAAGCTTTACACTGATCACGAGGAGGACCTTTTACACTACATCCTTTTAACCGGACAATAATCTTGTCTGTGGATAAAAGTGCAAAGATGTAGAGTGGTTGAATAAAGTAACCTTTTGTCTTACTTTATTTAGTACACACAAAGGATTATTTAACAATACTTTTGTGTGCTGTCAACCATATTTGTACGTCGAAGTTGAGATCCCAATGCTCATACTTCGACTATAAATAGAGGTCCTTGCACAAGCATTTTCACAACTTTGAAAATACATACATTCTGCAATATTGGTGAACTTGTGCAATATTCTCTCAATCGCAAAAAGGAACATTTCACAACTCTAAGTGTTTCGATTATTTAGGAGAATTTCCAAGTTTAGATCAATTGTATTTCATAGGTTGTTAGGATATTTACATTCTTGTATTATCTTGGTTGCGCAACAACCTTGTATTTTATTTGAACAATTAACAAATAAAATACACTTGAAAAATACATATTGTCTCACCAATTTATATACTTGTGATTTATATTATTGCATTGTATTTACTTATTTATACTGTCACCTTAATAAGTTTACCTCCAGTTAGCCTGGTACACAATCAATCTAAACTGGTCAAGTCCAGATTAATTGATTGTGTTGCAAAGTTCACTCACCATTGACATTGAGGTGTCTTCAGCACCCATCTAGCAATAGTTTGGGACTTACAAGTGGTATCAGAGCAGGCAGGTTGAATTGTTTCAGTTCTATAACCTAGGTCTGCTTCGATGGCTGCTGAAGGTGAGAATGGTTATGGTCCAAATGAATATAATCCTAATGTTACAACTCATTTAAATACTAACCCTCCTCCTCCTCATCCTCCTACTCCTAGAGCTAACCATGTCCATGTACATTACTCCAACACTCCTGTTCCCAAATTCGATGGGAATGGTGAGACCTTTGGTACATGGAAAGCTAGAATGCTGTTGCATTTTGGTGGGATAGAGAGGTATATGTTGAAAATCCTTAAGGATGGACCATATATACCCATGTCCAGTGGTGTTAGCCTCTTCTTGACCCTACTGGGAGAAGAGGCACCAGGGAAAAGTCTGAGGAACATTGGTCAGACGAGGATCGCAGACTGGTTGATCTTGATACCAGACTGAAAAACATGATCCTTGCTACTGTTCCTGAGGAACTAATTCCAACACTTGTGCTATTTCCTAGTGCTAAATCTATGTGGGATGAATTAGTTCTCCAGTTTGAAGGAGGAAATGACACCATTGTCACCAGAAAGGTTGCTCTTAACAAGAAGTATGAATCCTTCTTTGCTCTTCGCAATGAAAGCTTAACTGATACTTACACCAGATTTACTGGCCTAATTAATCAACTTAGAGGCTTAGGAGTGGAGAAGGATAAGGATATTCTCCTTGAGAAATTCTGTGATGTCTTGCCATCCAAATGGGCACACATGGTTCTTGTCTTAAGACAAGGTAAGACCTTGCATAGCCATACTCTTGCTTCCCTTTATGGAGCCTTCAGATTAACTGAAGATAATGATGCTACAAAAATATTGGCTGAGCAAGATGCTTTAAACCATGCTCAGAGTTCCAAGGGAGCCAACCTTACTGGGCAACCTTGTGCTGCTTTAATGTCTGCTGAGAATGTCCAGTTACATTCTATGAAAGAGATGTTAAACAACTTACTGAACTCTGGCCTAACCACAAATCTAAGTAATGGTTGTGAGGAAACTGACGATGATGATCTGGTAGCCATGATTGCTAAAACCTTTAATAGGTTCAAGCATAAATCTAATTGATTTAATGGGTCCAATAATGCTTCCAGTTCAAATTCTCTGGATAAGGCCAACCTTATCTGCTACAAATGTGGTAAGAAAGGTCATTTCATGAAGGAATGCAGATCTAGTCAGATGAACAACCAAACTGGTCCTGTTGTCCCAAATCTTGTTAAAACTTATGATTATAAGGCCAAATACAAGAAACTTAAGGCCCAGATTGCTCTCATGTCTCTTGAACAAGAAAAAGAGAAAGAAAAGAACAAGTGCATGATGGCTCAAACTGAAGGGAAATGGGAACTCTCTGATGATTCATCTGATCATGAGGAAGAGATTAGAGATGTGTGTTTCATGGCATTAGAAAATCAACAACCAGTGGTGAAAGATGATGTTGTTTCTGGAAGATGGGTGGACATCATTTTAAAGAAGGTAAGAGATTATGATGTCGAGTTAGATACAGAACTAAAACTGGATATTGCTGAATTATTGAATGATGACCTGTTATTTGTTGAAACCATGAGAACTGATTGTGAAAGATACTTGGAAACAGTTTTGGTTGAATTTAACAACATGAAAGGTCAAATAAATGATTTGCAAAGTGTCCAGTTGGCTCTCAAAGAGTCAGATTTGAAAAATGAGGCATTGGAAAGAGATAACCAAAAACTAAAATTTGATCTTGAAAAGGAACACATGGTTATCAATTCTTGGGTACAAGCATCTGGTAAAAATTATGACGCTTTTTCAAAAACCATTGATGCTCAAAAAACTGCCTGGAAATCTAGTGATCTTCAGATGGCAGCTGTTTTACCCACAATTCACCAAATGCCAAAATCTGTTAGAGTTGAAACTCCTTATGACTCCTCTGACCCTGCCAAATCTGAATCCATTGAGACCAACCCAGTTGAGGTCAAAACTAGAGACAAGAAGACTAAAGCTCCAGTTAAAAAGGAATCTAGTGACATTCCTCTACCTCACAAGTCTAATGAGTCCAAAAATCAAAAAACTAAAACCCCCGCTGAGCCCAAGTCCATGGGCCAGCAGCCTGATGAGAAAAACATTTTGTTAAAGATGGAGAATCAACTCCAAAATTTGTCAAGGCAGGTACAAAGTTGTACTGCCAGAATTAAAAATTTGGAAGGAGCTTCATCTTCTTCAGTTGAAAAACAAAATGTCAAAACCCCTCCTCAAAAACAAAAGACAAAGCAATCTGCTCCGAAAGGAGCAAAATCTAAAAAGAAAAAGGAGGCTAAAATTCTACTCAAACCAATTGTTTTTACTCCTGAAGCTGGAGAGAACCCTCCAGTTTCTTCATCCAGTTCTACACCAAGTCAAGCTCCTGAGACTTCTCAGAAGGAGTCCAGTGGACCCATCAAGAAAAGATGGGTTCACAAAAATAACTAATTGTTTACTTTGGTGTAAAGGGCGATCGAAAGAAGAATATCTGGTATCTGGACAGCGCTGCTAGCCGGACTATGACCGGATGTAAGCCCCTGCTGGAAGAGTTCACTGTCTGTGATGGACCGGCAGTGACATTTGGTAATGATGGAAATGGGAAAACTGAAGGATATGGTGTTGTTGACAATGGGCAGATCCAGTTCACAAGAGTTGCATTTGTTAATGGTTTGAAATATAACCTGATAAGTGTCAGTCAACTTTGTGATGATGGATATAGGGTACTGTTCGATATTGCTCAAGGCACTGTTTTTAACAAGGATTGGAAGGTGGTGATGATTGCACCAAGAAAAGGGAATGTGTACATCATGGACATGGAGCCTGCTCCAAAAGAACATTATTTCTATGTCAAGGCTGATGAGGATACCAACTGGCTGTGGCATAAACGGTTATCCCACCTTAATTTCAAAAATATCAACAAGTTGTCAAGAAAGCAACTGGTGGATGGGATACCTTTGTTTTCCTTTAAAAAGGAGAAGCCACGTCCAGGGTGTGAAATGGGCAAGAAGAAAAGAGCCAGTTTCAAGGCCTGGCAGAATTTCAGTATCACTGAACCTCTTCACATGCTTCATATGGATCTCTTTGGTCAAGTGAATGTTCAAACTAAAGCTGGCAAGAAATACACTTTAGTTGTAGTCGATGAATACACCAGATATTGTTGGGTGATATTTATTAGATCAAAGAGTGATGCACCTGATGAAATTATCTCTCTCATCAAAAGAATTGAACTCCAATATACCAAGAAAGTGTGTCAGTTATGAAGTGATAATGGTACAGAATTCATTAATAAAGAACTGGAGACATTTTGCACTTACACTGGCATTTCTCAAAACTTCTCGTCAGCTCGTTCTCCAGAGCAAAATGGTGTGGTTGAAAGAAAGAATCGCACATTGATTGAAGCTGCCAGAAGTATGTTATCTGAATCTGGTCTTCCCACCTGTTTTTGGGCTGAAGCTGTGGTAACTGCTTGTCACACCCAAAACCGGTCAGTTTATGTCAAGAGACATAGGAAGACTGCCTATGAAGTCCTCAGGAATCGTAAACCAAATATTGGATACTTTCATGTATTTGGTTGTCCAGTTTATTTCTTAAACGATTCTAGTCAGTTGGGAAAGTTTGATGCAAAAGCTGACGAAGGTGTCTTTGTGGGGTATTCAGATATAAGAAAAGCCTATAGAGTTTATAATCATAGACTCCAAAAGGTACATGAGACAATTCATGTCACTTTCGATGAATCAAATGAATCAATCAACAAAAAACCAAGCCTTGATTTATCTTCAGTTGTGTCAGTTGATTTTGGTGTATCTGATCAAGTTCATCAATCAGTTACTGCACCAGAAAATGTTTCCAGTCATCAATACTTGGAACCAGTTAAGGAAAATAAGAGCTCCAGTAACACCTCATTTTATCCCTCTATCAGTTTTAACCTACCTGAAAAACTGGTAATTGGATCAGATGTACGTGACACAACAACATCAGAACCAGTTCAAGCTTCTCCAGTTCTTCAAGATATACCTTTGTCTGAAGATAATCGCGTTAACTCTCCAGTTGACACTGATGATGAAGTTGAAGTAGTTTGGACTGATCCTCCTCCAGTTGCTACATCTGTTGGAGATCGTCAGGTGTCTTGCACTGATGTTGTAGTATATCAACCTAGTCAATACACTAAATGGACTACTGCTCATCCCATCGAGCAGATTATTGGCAATCCAGATAGTGGGGTTCAGACTAGAAGAGCCACAAGTGATCAATGCTTGAACGTCACCTTCTTATCACTGATTGAACCGAAGAAGATTGACGAGGCTTTGGCAGATCCAAGCTGGGTTGAAGCTATGCAAGAAGAACTCAACCAGTTCGAAAGGAACAATGTTTGGGAACTTGTTCCTTGTCCTCCAGGGTTAAAGAAAGAACCCATTGGAACGAGGTGGGTCTACCGGAACAAGATGGATGAAGATGGCAATGTTGTAAGGAACAAAGCAAGATTGGTTGGCAAGGGTTATTGTCAAGCAGAAGGTGTTGATTTCAATGAAACTTTTGCTCCAGTTGCAAGACTTGAAGCCATTAGAATTTTCTTGGCTTATGCTGCTCATTTGCAATTCAAAGTCTTCCAGATGGATGTCAAAAGTGCGTTTCTGAATGGCAAGTTGGAAGAAGAAGTGTATGATAAGCAGACTCCAGGTTTCGTGAATGAAAAGCATCCTCACTGGGTATATAGACTAAACAAAGCCTTGTATGGTCTTCGTCAAGCCCCAAGAGCCTGGTATGACACTCTAACTAAACATCTTCTCAACAACGGTTTTCAAAGAGGTGCAATAGATAATACCTTGTTTATCTTGAAAGAAAAAGGTAATATCTTACTGGTACAAATTTATGTTGATGACATCATATTTGGGTCAACTGATGATGAAATGTGTAAAAGGTTTTCAAAAATTATGTCTCAAGAATATGAGATGAGTTTAATGGGTGAATTAACATTTTTCTTAGGTTTACAAATTAAACAAACCATGGATGGTATTTTTATTAACCAAGAAAAATATGTCAGAGATTTGTTAAGAAAATACAAGTATGATTCTATTCCATTGAAAACCACACCTATTTCAGCTCCATTAAATTTGGACTCTGACCCAAATGGAAAACCAGTGGACCAAAAGGAATATCGTGGAATGGTTAGTTCACTGATGTATTTAACTGCCAGTCGACCAGATATTATGTTTGCAACATGTCTATGTGCCAGATTTCAGGCTAATCCAAAAGAATCACATTTGCATGCTGTTAAACGCATTTTCAGATACCTGAAAGGGTGCCCTAGCCTTGGTCTTTGGTATCCCAAAGGCTTAGGGTTAGATCTAATGGGTTATTCAGATTCAGATCATGCAGGTTGTAAGATTGATAGAAAATCCACAACTGGTGGATGTCACTTCCTTGGGGGAAAACTGGTGAGTTGGACCAGTAAGAAGCAGACTTCGGTCTCAATGTCTACTGCTAAGGCAGAATACATTTCTGCGGCCAGTTGCTGTGCCCAGATTCTCTGGATCAAAAACCAGTTACTTGATTATGGTATGAAATACACAAGAACCCCAATTTTTTGTGACAATACCAGTGCAATCGCTATATCTCATAACCCAATGATGCACTCAAAGACAAAGCATATCGACATCAGGTATCACTTCATTCGTGATCATGTTATGAAAGGAGACATTGAAATACATTTCATCCCCACTGACAAACAGTTAGCTGATGTCTTTACAAAACCTCTTGATGAGAAAACGTTTAAACATCTCATCAGTGAACTGGGTATGTTAAATCCTCATTAAACTGGAGAGGCCCTCCAGTTGAGGATGGTCCAGGTGATCCTTCATTGGTTGGAGATTGAACGCCTTGATGTACTCAAAGACTAGTCATTGATCAAATGGATCATATCTTTAGGGGGAAAAGACTCAAAATATTTTTCCAAATTAAAATTCGTTTTATTTTTGAAAAATGCAACTGAGAGTCATTAGTTGAAACTGGCATCTGGAAAATCTCTCTAGTTTGCTAGTTTGGTCTTGTCTTAAACTGGTGGTCAACCAGATTTCATAACGTTATGTTTTACTTGGTGGATACTTGTGACACGTGATGTTACTCGAGTGTTTATCTCGCACTTACAAATGTCACCTGACATGTCTTACGTGTCAAGAATTTTTTGCTGAAAGTTACTGCACTTTTTATAGAAATTGATGAAGTTAGTGGGTGACTGGGAATACCAACCGTCATAGCATTAAATGCTTGATGGGATGTATTAACTGTTTTTGAATTCTCAAAATTACTGAAAATCAATTTTTACAAACTATTTCAAAATTTGGGGATTAAAATATCTTTTTGTATATATTTTGGTAATATTTTATTACCTATATATACCCCCACTAAATATCTTTCTCATTACTTCACTCAAAATTCCTTTCATTTACTCCTCCAATCATTCACAATTCGAGATCCCTTTCTCTCTTTCTTCTTTAAATCCAAAACCCTAAATCCAATATCATAAATGGCTCCTAAATCATCATCTTCTTCATCTCGTTCCCGTGATGTGAATCTACTCACTGTTGAGTATACTCCATCAGAAAATGTTTCTCGTGCTATTGGTGCTCCCATTAGTTCTAAATTGATAAAATTAAATCCAAATAATCCAATGGCATCTCTTCAAGGGCATCGGGTCGCTGACTCTCTTATTGGGAAAATCCAATCCTTTCTTCGGATTTCTCCCCTCAGCGATGCCTTTTCTCTGAACCCAAGCAAGTTGTTTCACGACTACTTGTGCGAGTTCTGGTACACAACTTCTCTTTCTGATGACTGCTCATCCATCTCCTTCTCTTTAAAGGATGGGTCAGTCCTGTGTACCATCACCACTGGGACATTGAGGGAGGCCCTTAACCTCAGTTATTGGAGACAAGATGAAAGTCCAGTGGTGATTCCCTCTAATAACAATTTCCGTCAGGTCTTCCTTGACATGAGGAATAAAGAAGTTTTGGAGGGAGATGCATTGAAGACCAAGGGATCTATCACTATGAGAGGGCTTTCACCATCCTGGAAGTACTTCATGGTCCACTTGGTGGAAAGTTTAGGTGGGAGTTCTGGTGGTTTGGACCAGATAAACTCCTTCCAGGCAGAGATGGCATACTGCCTGTGGAATGGACTGAGGGTGAATTTCGCAAATATTCTGTTTAGAAGCCTGGTGTTTAAGTTGAAAGGCAATAGGGGTCCTTGTGTCCCATTCTCACGATTTCTATCCCTTTGTTTCATCCTTATTCTGGGCAGAGAAGAGTACAACAACACGCAATCCTTATACTCTGTTCCAGAATTATTAAGGAATCTGGACAATCTTGTATCCACTTTTGATGAAGTCCAGATTTCCCCAAGAATGCTACAGGCATTCTCTAGAACTGAACCACCATCAGGTGAGTCAGAAAGACAACTGGGAGGGCCTCAAAATAATAAGGGACCCACTAGTTCATCTGCAGGTGGTGGAATACAAGAAAATCAAAGAAGATCCAAGGATTGTCAATGCACTGAAGGAAATGCTTGAAGTAGAACTGGACAAACACTATCAAGATGATGAGGCTCGACTTGATGCCAAGTGTTTGAATGTATCGGTGGAGAAGGCCAAAGAGATAAGGTCAGAAGGGATTCTCAAAAGGATTGAACAGGTAAAGAAGGTGGTCAGCAAAGTATTGACTACACCCAAGTCCAAAGGAAGAAAACAGAAAGCCTTATCAAGAGATGCAAATCTGAGGACTTGGGTAGAACCATCTGAACCCACAACTGATGATATTCGAGCTGCTACTCAAAAACTGAGCACGAGCAAGATTAAGCTGACAAATGAATCAGAAGCTCGCATATATTTATCTGATGTACAACATCGAAGGCACAATAAAGGTAAGATCACTGATGTAAAAGTATCGATCAAGCCTGGTGCCAAACATTTTGTTGTTGAGGTACAATACTTTGGTGAACCCAAAAGAACAACTGAGAACCCTGATGTCCATTAGTATGGTCATTCAGAGCATGTAGAGATGTTGGGATTGCTGGAAGGGAGGCAGAGGAAGAACAAGATTGAAAAAGGCTGGGAATATGTACTGCAAAATCTGATCAAGTTTAAGGAAAACATTGAAGAAAGATTAGGCCTTGATCTTGAAGACAAACAGCCAATTTCATCAGTTGCCAAAAGAAGGAAAACTGGCGAAGGGCCATCTGTTTAAGTTTTCCTTCTATCTATCTGCTTGTAATTTTATTTACTTTCTTGTAACTTCATTGTAAAGTTGTGTATATACAAGTTGCCAGATTGTAACTTACAAGTTCGATATCTGATAAGATCTACAAACAATTAAAACTAAACCCAAGACATTTGATCATCTATAAAAATGTCTTGGAAACTTAATAGGTTTTATCAAACTCAAGTATTTCAAACTTATACTTGTATAGAAACAAGTTTGAAAATACTTGGCAATATTTCAGGACAATTAGGGGGAATTTGTTAGGTCCAGTTTAAGCTATAAAGTGGAGCTCTCCAGCGGCATCTGGAGAGCATGAAGAATTGTCCGAAATATTAGAAGTCCAGTTGCATTGTACAGGTTAAGCAACTGATGACTTCCTCCAATTGAGATCTTAAGACTAGAATCTGAAGACCTTCCAGTTGAAGTCGAAGACAACAAATGGAAGACAGAGATTGGCAATGGCAGCGAAGCCCAGTTGACAATCTACCAGATCAATCAACTGGAGAATCCTCCAATGTAAATGCACTTACAAAGCTTTACACTGATCACGAGGAGGACCTTTTACACTACATCCTTTTAACCGGACAATAATCTTGTCTGTGGATAAAAGTGCAAAGATGTAGAGTGGTTGAATAAAGTAACCTTTTGTCTTACTTTATTTAGCACACACAAAGGATTATTTAACAATACTTTTGTATGCTGTCAACCATATTTGTACGTCGAAGTTGAGATCCCAATGCTCATACTTCGACTATAAATAGAGGTCCTTGCACAAGCATTTTCACAACTTTGAAAATACATACATTCTGCAATATTGGTGAACTTGTGCAATATTCTCTCAATCGCAAAAAGGAACATTTCACAACTCTAAGTGTTTCGATTGTTTAGGAGACTTTCCAAGTTTAGATCAATTGTATTTCATAGGTTGTTAGGATATTTACATTCTTGTAGTATCTTGAATCTACAACAACCTTGTATTTTATTTAAATAATTAACAAATAAAATACACTTGAAAAATACATATTGTCTCACCAATTTATATACTTGTCATTTATATTATTACATTGTATTTACTTATTTATACTGTCACCTTAATAAGTTTACCTCCAGTTAGCCTGGTACACAATCAATCTAAACTGGTCAAGTCCAGATTAATTGAATGTGTTGCAAAGTTCACTCACCATTGACATAGAGGTGTCTTCAGCACCCATCTAGCAATAGTTTGGGACTTACAGTTGTGCTCTTCAATGAGGTAAGATACACTACTTTGACACGCTGAGGGTTCAACAATACATAGTTTTCATATAATAACTTCCCCAAATGGTATCTTGTTTGCTTATGGGTATTCGGGATTATACGGGAGGTGATATGGGCTATGTATATGCATATGAAGCCTGAAATGTAACCCCAAAGATATGTGATGTTATGATATGATGTGAAATGATATGAAATGCTTGATTTGTTATGAAATACGATATGTAATGAACTATGTTATGCAATGAAAGATGATATGCAATGAAATGCTATGTGATGTGTTCAGATGAATTGAAATGTGATATATGTTGATGATATGTGAAATATGCATGACTACATGGCTTGTTCATCTAGTTCACTAGACTTATTAAGTTGTCATGACACGTGCACGTTTAAGGGCCCAAACATAAAAGATGATTATGTGATGATGTTTAGGTAACATGGACACCTAAACTATATGAGATGTGAAAATCGAGCTCGTAATTCAGATGTGAGAGTGTTAAGCTTAACCCGTACTTGCCCTTGCACGGCTAAGTGCGTAGATGTGGTTGCTCGGGTGGCTCCTTGCAATATGGTCAAAGATGTGAAGAGAAATACGGGAGGTCTGACCCTCCTCACTTGTCATGTACATACGGATTACTCCTAGATTGGCTTGCCATTCCTTAACGACAATGATGTACAACCGTAAGGTTTGTCCATCCAGTCGGGTGTGACTTATGTTACACTTATAAAGATGCATATGTTATATGAGATGCGTGACTTCTGTCACAACTATAAAGATGTTTAGATGTGATATATGGAGATGTAAAAGATGACTATAGGCACATTTAGGATGACCCATCCTAATATGAAAAATGTTGATGCTATGATATGTATGTGAGATGATATGTTTGATGATACGTGCCTTAACGACTTAATATGACTTTTATATAATGTTTTAAATGGACAAACGTTTTATAAACTATGTGTTATCTTACTTAGGTAATTCATTAGCTAACACTTGCTCTCTTAAAATGTGTTGTGCCCTCAGGTCCAGCATTAGTGAGTAGGTAGATGTGAGAAGACATGAGGCATGGGTAGATAATCTTGAAGCTGGCTATAGTTTACCCATAGTAGTTGTTCGCTTTAGACATTTACTTTACGTTTAGATAATAATGACTTGTATTAATAATGTAGTCGGTTGTTTAATGTTGGGCAACCGATGGGTTTCCATTTAGACTTGTTTTGACGATATGGCTAGTAACACCAATTAATGAGTAAACCAAACATATTTTGCTGGTTTGGACTTTTAAAGTTTACTTCCGCTTTCTTTTGACGCCGTTAGGCGAAAGCTTTTGGAAATCCATATTTTTAAACGACGGGTGTTACAAGTGAAATCTAGAAAGGGGGGGGGGTGAATAGATTATACCAATTTATAACTTCTTTTTGTGAAATTATTCATAAAACAAAGTTTAGATACTTGGTTTGTGCAAAGATGAATATAATGGCAATAATCAATCAAATACAAATGAATATAAGAGATAGAGTTAGAAAGAAATCACCAAACACTTAAACACCGTGATTTATAGTAGTTGGGGCGAATGTTAACGAATTATCCTTAATCCACTCCTCGATTCACCAATCGAGAGTTGTAGCACTATGATCTCCAAACCCGGTGGAGAGTCCGATCTTACACACTTGACACTTCAAGGATGCAATAACCCTCAATACTTCAAGAGTTACCCAAATCTCTAACCACTAGAGATTTTACACTAACTTGTTCTTACACTTTAAGAACTCAAATTGTAACACCCCGCTAAAGCGGAATATACGGGATGCACAGATAAGCACAATTGCATACAGTACAAGTTCCAATACAGCGAATAACATTAACAAGAACACAAGTACGATAGTTATTACAGAACATGAGATGTACTCAAAATAGTCAATAATCATAAGACAGAACAATTGTTTTTAAGAACCAGAACTTGAACTGAAATCACAAGGAAATTCTTCACAGCTCCAGATCTTGTATGCTCGAATAATCGCCAAAAGGATGAGCTTAGAAAGCAAGACTCCTATGCTAACAAGGTCTACTTAGCCTAGCCTGAAAAGCATGTAAGTTCAAAAGGTCAACTACAAAAGTAGTTGGTGAGATTCACATAAAGTACGTTTAGCTTACATATAAGTATATATGTATAATAAGAACTGGATCACAAGAACAAGATGATAAGTTTTGTACGTTGAACCAATGTACTTTGTAATAATAAGAACTAAGTCATGAGGTCTGCACTTTGAACATAAGTACTTCATAATAGTAAGAACAGAACAAGAACATATAATGAACTTTAGATATAAATTGTCACTGCTAACCCGATTGGCCAGAACGAACTGTAATGTAATGATATGCTCATATTGCTCAAGTACGTTAGATAAGGTCTAGATCAGAACAAGAACAAGTAATATGCATCCTCCAGAACTGTGGAGAATGAGGGTGGGCCTACCCTAACAGCGCTGTCCATAATTACCTACGGTTCATTCCCTGAACTGTGGGATATGAATTGATAGCAGTGAAGAAGAACTGAACAAGTACATGTACGAACTAGAACATAATAAAGATCAAGTACAGTAGTATAAATGTATTTAAGATCCTGCCCATTCTAAACTTAAATACTCTTTTAAACAGTTTGAGAATCATATCATAAGTAGTTCAAGATCATAATATAGTACATAAAATAGTTCAAGAACATATGTACAAGTACAAAATAGTTTTCATGCTTTTCAGTCCCCGATAAAGAACTTGAACAAAATGTACGAATGGAGGATTAGTGAACTCACAGTGATCTGGTACAAGCACAGTAGTAAACACAGAGAACAAGCACAGAGATAGATAAGTTATATCTATCAAGATCCAAGCACGTCTTGATGAAAGCCTAAGTACATATCATTGATCATAAATAAGTACATATATTAGTTCAAGTGATTAATTAATCACTGAAATGCCCTT
Organism: Erigeron canadensis; assembly: GCF_010389155.1. Lineage (NCBI taxonomy): Eukaryota > Viridiplantae > Streptophyta > Magnoliopsida > Asterales > Asteraceae > Erigeron > Erigeron canadensis. Next base: position 16,521,892 of record NC_057764.1, read on the forward strand.
GACGAATTCATGATTTGGTCCTTTGAAGATCTTTGAACGTTTTGACTCAAAAGAGTTTAAATGAACTTTAAGTACATGAACTGGACTCGAACTGAACTTATTAGAACTCACAGATAAGTACTTATCGTGTTAATGGGTTGAACGTGTCTTTAATAATGAACTTTAGCCTTAAGAACTTGATTTAGTTGTTCATAGAACTTGTACTTTAATAATCAAGATAGAACGTGTCTTTAGTGTACTCAATCAGGGTTTGCACAATGTACGTTGTTTTAGATCGACTCATGAACTAGCTTTGATGTTAATAAGTAGCCTTTGGTGTGATTGATCGAGTGATAATGATGTTATGAACTGGTTTAGAGATTAATGATCAAGTGTGGTATGTTATAGAACAAGTTCGTGTTGTTTTCTGATGAATACAAGGTTGTCTAGGGTTTTGGTTGCAAGGTCGTCTCACTGGACAAGTTCAAGATCGTTCTAGGTGTTTCATGTTCAAGATCGTCTCACTAGACCAAGTAAGATTGTCTTATTGAACAGGGTACAAGATCGTTTTAGTGGACAGAGCACAAGATCGTTTCAAGTGTTAAGATACAAGATCGTTTTAAGTAAGGAGGCTCAAGATCGTCTTAAGTACATGTTCAGGATCGTTTTGGGGTTCGAACTAGGTCAAGATCGTTTTAGTTGTCAAGTCAAGATCGTCCCATTTAAGAAGCACAAGATCGTCCTATATTTCAAGGTCAAGAAGAAGATCAAATTTAGTTTCATGAACAAGTGTTTGAGCAAAACCGATCCCAAGGATCAGTTACCTTTTAAACGTACCAACAATCATCACAACACCACACAAGATCGAACGAACAAGTACAAGGTACCAAGAAAGCTGCCTAGGACGATCTTGGGACAAGATCGTCCCATCCAAGATCGTCCCAATGCCCAAAACGGGCTGAACAACACAATCACACATTACGAAGGTCTAGATCGATTCCGGGACTTGTTAGAACATAGCATTAGTGCGTATATGCACCTTAACACTAACCAATAACATTTTAACGATTTCAAGACCATCTATAACATGAACAAGTTGTGGCACATCAAGAACAAGTTTTCCTTCACTTTCAAAAATGAGTTTTGTAGATTAAAGCATGTTATGACCCAAATTTGTTCACACAAATGTTATTAAACACATTTAGACACAAACCTATTAATCATTAACATGATTTTCAATCAAAATTGGACCAAATAATCAAGAACATGAACTTGAAAAAGTACACTTTTAATTTGATCAAAAACTCATAATTTGTTGTTGTTAACTGAGATTTGATTTCAGAAACACATTTTGATTATCACAAGGATGCTAAAAGTACAAACGATTTTGGTTTAACAACCCAAAATCAAAGGATGAATTTTGTGTGTGTTTTAGGTGGCTGCACTAGGTGTTTTTAGAGAGAGAGAGAAGAAAGATGGAGAAGAGAAGAGAATGAATAGTGTTTCTTTCTCAAGGGTTTCCATCTCTTTCTTTATATACCTTTCCCATATTAAATGAACTTAATAAATGCAAGGACTATTTGCGAACATTTTGAACTAGAACATTTATGAACATGAACGTTTATGAACCGAATTTTAATATTTCATTGTACTTAATCATGAACTCGTCACATAAATCAAGAATTAAGATCAAATTGACCTTCATATAAGCACATAATTTAGGTCTAAAGCACGTCAAGAACTTAGATAAATTGAACTGTCTAGCCGTTCTAGTGGCGAAAGTACGTTTCAAAGAACTTATTTAGAACATCTCTAAGACGGTTGTTACACAAATGAAATCCTAATCACTAGAATTTCCACACAATACTTCACTCTCACTAGAATGAAGTTTACAATGATTTGTAGCAATGATTATCTCACTAATTAATAAGCTCACTACACAATTCACTCTTGCTAGTATATCAAATTTGAATAGATAATTGATTTGATAATTGAAAATAAAATCATAGGAACTTGATATGCAAGAGGTGAGTCTTCAAGTGACACCAAGGATGGATTATATAGAGAAGTGAGAGAAAGGCCCGTTTGAATTCGCGGATGCTTTATCATCTGCCCTTAACATCCGTCGATCTACTTTCTGCAACACCACCTTGTTCTTGACAAAAAGTAACAATCCGTTCAAGCCATGTCTAATTCCCTTTCAGACTTCATTCCCTTACCATAATAATATAGAAACAAGGATTGAAAAAGGTAGGAAGATGCTTACTCAAAATGTTGAAGTCTTGGTAGACACATAGTGCTACATTCTCTTACCAATCTGCACACCATCCGCAGATTTTGCAGGAGACACATAGTGCTACATTTTTGCCAAACTTGATCCATTTTCAGTTTTTGGCTTGGAAATAGCGTATACATGCATAAATCAATGTTTATCTTGTTTTACATTCGTTTCATGTATTATTTAACATCATCAAAATCAAAGAGACGTTATTTAACTTGAAAGTGCCTAAAATGCAACAACACTCCTTTTCTTTTTCTTGAATGTTTCTTTGTTTAAAAAGTGTAGGCCAAAACTACTTCTTTCTTGAATTGAATGTGTTCCTTTTGTGACGCCTCTTACCTTTTCTTTCTCTAAAACGCCACGGGGGCGGTGTGTAGGGGGTTCCGGGTGTTCTATGCCCAAAAGTGCCAAAGCACGCCTCATTCCGGGTAGTCTCAATTACCATCAGATAGTGCAATACCAAGAAGTTATGTGACGCACTTTGGGGACAGTACTGCCGACTGCCTCTCAGCTTGGTAAAATGCGACATACAAATATATGGTGCGCCGTACTTGGGGCGATATTAGTTTGGTCCGACACACTCAGAGGATTGTGTACCGCATTATATCTATATTCTTTTCGTTATATTTTATTGAGTAGTTATGAAAGTTGTCTATATACGCATATTGTTGTGAGTCGATGGTATATATATATATACAGTCTTAAAATAAACGGGTGTTATACGTAGATTATACACGATCTTTTGGCTGACATTTGGCTGAAAAATTTCTAAATAAATGCAACCCTTTTTAATAGTTATATAAGTATAACTTCGTACACTAAATTAGAGCATGTAATTTGTTTAATGTATGATATTAACTATCAGTGTTTTCAACTTCAAAGCTCACATGCTAGCTGTTTTTTATTTTTATTATTAATTAACCGAGTATCATATCTGAACCATAATTGATATATAATGAATAATGGAACCATCAACTAATTACCTAAATAGATATCGATTAAAGAAACCACTGAACCGGAACATTTGGTTTTGGTTTTGATTTGGTTTTAGCCTTTAGGCCGTAACCAAATCAAAAACCGAATCATGTACAATCATAACAAAAAAAGTTGTTTTATTTCTTCATAGCTCTTTTTCAGATAGAATTCATAGAAAGAATGTTTACAAAAACCATTTGAGAAAGCGGAAGTTTTAATAACAAAGCCACTAATGTACATCAGGTACGTACCTTTGTGGCAAAATTAAAAAAGGAAAGAAAACTATTTGTTATAATGTCGTTGACATTTTCAATAAAATATACTGTAGTTATTATTTACTATTGATACATATGTCAAATAAAAATATTAGTTATTTTAAACTTTAAATTTGATGTATATTATGTAATGTTATGCAATGATACAATTAACAATTACAATGGTTATTATTATTTATTTATTTATTATTATTGATGGTGCAATTCAAAAATAAAAAAGAAAGTATTTGCAGAAATATAACACATGTAAATCCCATATCAAGCTATATACACAAAAAGCTGACACATTTTAATCCATTGTTAAATATAACACATAAATTTTCTTTGATCTCACGCTAACAATTACACACAAAAATATATAGTATTTGTTTGAATTTTAACAAAAGTGGTGAATCTGGAATTCGGAATAAAACAGTGAAGAGATCATCTTTCATTTCTTTTTGTATATAAAAAAAAAGTCAAAACTTAAAAGAAATGAAATGAACATGCTTGCTTATTGAATAGAAGAAAATACAGTTGGGATCTTGAGCATTGCTTGTCTAACAGTAAACAAACGTTTCCATTGTTGAAGAACACCAACTCTTGCAACTCCACACCTACTTACAACCAACAAGTTTTTCTTCAATTTTTTCATCTTCTTTCCAACCTTGATCTTTAGCTTAAATATCTTTACTTTCAGCCAAGACGGTTTTCGGCTTTTTCGGATTGAACTGTCTACCTTTTCCAAAGATTTATAGATCAAGAATTGCGCTTTTCGGCTCTTTATCTCCTCTGGATCTTCCATTTCTATCTTTGAGTATGCATATGATTTGATGCTATAAACATCCATTTTAATTTGTCACAAACAAATGGAAAGAAAAAGAGAGATGAGATAGATAGATTATGAGAGAGACTATTTAGAAGGTCTTATTTATAGGGAGGGAATGACATTTATAAGGTGTTATTTTAGGGAGAGTCTTTGCATGTCAAACTGTCAATAAAATATACAGTAGAAATTTTGTCAAGGCCGGTGTTATTTGTAAATGAAAATTACAACATGCAAAACCCAACTATCCTAAATGAAAAAAGTAAGAAAAATACAAACAATCATTTCTTTTTTTCTAACTAACAATTATTGTACATCATGTTTGTTTATTAAGTAATCATGAAATTCATCATATGTAGTTTTATCTCTAATGCACAGTAATTATTTACTTTATATGGTTATGCTTTATGAATTTTCATGTACTAGTCTCACATAATTTGTGCTTTATAATCTTCGTGTATCAATTATATCGATCATAATCCAATATGATCAACATCTTATTCTATTTTAATTATATTTTCAAAATTAAAAAAAGTAATGGAGGAACCCTATCCCCGGTATCACAATTGGATACCCATCGACTCACCCCGTATGAGTCATATGATGCCGGTAAAATACCTCCATCTTAATCCCCAAATGATCTGGGCACTCCGAAGGATCAAACCCACGTATTTAAACTTCACATATGGGTCTAAGTTTCATTGATAACGGGTACCTTAAAAGAATTATTTTTTGTTTCCAGCGGGGATTAAACCTAAGACCTTAAGGTAATTAAGTGTTTACTTAACCACTAGGCTAATTCCTTGTTAGTTTATTTTTTCAAAATTCCCTACCAATTAAAGCATTATATTATACTCTTAATTATTGTAGATAAGACAAACATATGAAAATTTATTATTACATATATCTATATCTATACTATATTATATATCTATACTATATTATAAAACAGATTCCTCTATCTAAATTTTAAGTTTCAACATTTACTTTCTCAGAATGTCCCTCTATCTATTTTATATTTACTTAAAATAACTATAATATCCTTTCTCTCTCCTTAAACTTCAACCAATCATTTTTTTTTCCGCTTCCTCCATAAATCATTTATTCCTCCGATTCATTCAAAATCTTTATCTCAAAAACTGTACATCAATAAATTATAAAAATTATATGGGTGTTCTTAAAATTTCATGCTCTTTCGTTAGAGATGTCATTCGATATATACTTTCGACTAATTTTTAAATCTGAGGGCGGAACCCGTACGGTTAACGCATTTCGCTATCACACTCTATCACCTATCACCCCCACTATCTCACCGCCGCAACACGCGGGTACTTACGCTCATTATATTATAAAGCAGATCTACCATGTTTACATTTTAAGTTTCAACGTTTATTTTCCCAAAATGTCCATATATCAATTTTATATTTACCTAACACAATTTCTCTCTCCTCAAATCTCAACCAATAATTCTTTTTCTCTCTCCTCCAAAAATTATTTATTCCTCCAATTCATTCAAAATCTTTTATCTCAAAAACCGTACATCGATAAATTATAAAAATTATATGGGTGTTCTTAAAATTTTATGCTCTTTCATTAGAGATGTCATTCGATATATTTTTGGCGAATTTTTAAGTCCGAAGGCGCAGCCCGTACAGTTAAGGCATTTGGCTATCACATTCTATGATCTATCACACTTTATGACCTATCACCTCACTATCTCACCGCCGCAACGTGCAGGCAATTACTCTCGTAGATAAATAAAAAATAACTATTTTGAAACTTCTTACTATTGTAGCATCTAGTACAATGAGTGCATATAAATACATATATATGCACGCCTTGTGCGGTAAACCTTTTACGAGTGGTCGTAGGTCGTCGTAACATAGCCACGCGAAGCATTTGGCGCATAAGAAAGTATTATAGATAGAAGACCATAATATAATATCTAATTAAAATACATAGATACCTTTAACATACCAAAACGAATTAATATTGGTATTGAACCAATAACGATATGATTCGTAGAAGCTGAAACTTCAATTCAATACTTAGGCAAAATAAAAAAATAACGACCTAATTAAAAATTTCATTTGTTCGACCATATATATCTATACTATCATCCAACGTAGTGGCCATATCGACTCCACAACAAAGATTCAAAAAATTAATTAGAAAGAAAGTCCTTCGTGGAGGACCAATACTATTAACATGTTTCAGAAAAGAAAGAAGAAGTTGTTTGCTTAGACATGAAATTTCATTATGTAAAACACATAAAGATTTAAGGTTATGAGATTAGGTGTTTTTTAATAACCTTTGGGAGTAAAGTCTAAGGAGTAAATGTGTAATGTGTTGGAAGTATAAGGTTCAAGAGTGACATATGACAAGTGTGATAGGATTACATGCCGTGATGTAATAAGACATGTGGAAAGGTGTTAACTTGAAAAATAATGTGAAAATGAAAACCCAGATCTCACTCTCTGTGAGCTGGACTAGCTCACCTCATTTGATTTGCTGGACAAATTTATTTTCCCCTTAAATTCTTAATACATTTATATAACAGCTGAATATGATTAATATTATAACTAATTTAATGATATAGTAATACAATTTAGATAATAATGTCACTAAAACTAATAACTGTGTATATACTTTTAGGTAAGATAATTATCTTAATAAGTATATTACAATATTAGCATGGTACCCGTGCAAAGCGACAGCGGTGACGGCGATGACGGTTTAGTGGTGTCGGTGACGGTTGGTAATTACATCGACAATTAGTGTCGAGTGGTGTATTTTAAAGTGTAAATTAATTCATTAAGGGCAAATTTGGTAATCTGTATTCTCTAATAACTCTTTCCATAAATGGTGTTTATTAAGGGTAATTTAATACTTTTGCATATAACTATTTTTTAACACTTTGCTAAAATAGAGGGTTGATAATTATTATAAAGGAGTATATATATATATACTAGCATTGTACCCGCGCGATGCGGCGGTGGTCGTGACGGCGACGGTGTGGTGGTGACGGCGAGTGTTGATGGTAGATGCGACGTCGAGTGCCGTAGATAATTCATATAAAAGTAATTGATTTAAAAGGTTAATGAAGATATTTTGGAAAAACAAAGGATTGATAGTGTAATTTAATTATTAATGTTAAGAGAATAGTGTATGTGAAAATATTTTCAAGGGTTGTAGCCTTGTAGGTGAAAATATTACATAGGAGGGCATTTTAGACATTTCCCTCCATGTAACTTTCAACATAGGGGTATTTTCTTTAATATAGAGTATAGATATATATAGGGTAGAGATCCTGGAAAAAGGTTTCTTAAGGTAAGGTCCCATAGGCCAATCAGAACGTGATATGTGTCAAAATGAAAAAAAAAAATACGCGGTGGCATTTTGGTAAATAAATCAAACTTTTCTGAAGGTTGGTCAACCTGGGTTCTGATCAGCTTGGTAAGTCAGCTTGGGTTCTGATCAGCTTGGTTGGTCAGCATGATCAGTTCGGTCAGCTTGGGGTCTGGGTCAGATTGGGTCAGCTTGGGGTTGGTTCAGCTTGGGGTCAGGTTGGGTCAAGTTGGGGTCAGGTAAGGTCAGCTTGGGGTCTGGGTCAGCTTGGTTAGCTTGGGTTGGGTCAGCTTGACATAATCTACACAAATGTAGATTATGGGTTTTGGGTCAGCTTGGGGTTGGGTTGGGTTAGCTTGGGGTCCAGGTCAGGTTGGGTCAGCTTGGTTAGCTTAGGTTGGGTCAGCTTGACACAATCTACAAAAATGCAGATTAATCTACACAAATGTAGATCCCAAGCTGACCCAAAACCCAGGCTGACCAACCAAGCTGACCCAGAACCCAGGTTGATCAACCCAACCAACTGACCAAGGTGACCAACCAAGCTGATCAGAACCCACCTTACCCATAACCTAGGCTAACCTAACCAAGCTGATCAGACCCTAAGCTAACCCAGACCCAAGTTGACCTAGACCCAAGCTGATCAGAATCCAAGCTTGACAAAAGTTTGATTAATTTACAAAAATGCCACCGCGTTTTTTTTTAAAAGCCACATATCACGTTCTGATTGGTTTATAGAACCTTCTCTCCCTTCTAACCTTAAGACACCTTCTCATTTTCTCTCTCTTATATATATATATATATATATCACAACATCGAAAAATTAATACAAGTGATGTGTACCATATATGTGCATATATACGACATCTCGTTTATACGTAGACAAGCTATGTTCTAGAAACAAAAAAAAGAAAGAAACTATATATCAAACTACAAATTAGCTAACATTAAACTAAACTAGGATGTAGTAATATATAGCCTCTAAACTTGATTCACGCTCAGATTATCTTCCAATGCAACTAACCTCCATTCTTCTTGCAATCGATCAACACTTGGTTTTGCTTTGAGTTTCAACGAATACGTTATGAATTATTGTGCCTGAGCAATAGTTCTCGTTTTATTAGAAAAAAAAGCCCATTACTGTATATTGTTCTTGCCAAATAAAGTAGGCAGTCAAAGCTACATGGTCAATCTTCATATAACATTTTTGATGATCTTTTATAATTAGATTAATAGTGACATTATCGATGTTAGAATTTAGAAGTGAAGATTTATAATTGGTTAATAAATAGTTAGATCAATTATGTTTTATTATATAAATAAAAATAATATATGAAAATAATAATATAGATATAAAGTCTTAATCTTAATATATATTAAAAACCACTGACTTAACTTTAATTAACCGATCACAACTCTTAAATTTTTTAATTAAATAAAACTAGCACATGTACGTCATAATATAATTTACATTTTTTGTTCTTAATTATCAATTTACACTTTTACTGGTTTGTTCATTTACAACTTTTTTTGAATTACACATATTTAATTTTATCTGTAATATATCATAAACAATCCGTGTGTTTGATACAGGTTTAAATCTAATAAGATTTTAGATGGGAATTTATTTAGAAACCGTATGGAAAGGTGTTGATATAATATGGGACCAACAAAATCAGAATTTCAAAGAAGTACGAAGCCCTCGGTAAGCATCATGAAGGCATGAAGCATCACCTCCATTACGCTTGTCTTATCAACGTCGGTGAATTTTCTCTTCTAAAATATATAAGTATATTTTCCCAAATTTATATTATTATTATCTATTTAAATATAAGAGTATTTCTTCTATAAAAATGTAGCACGATTAAAGACGCTTTTTTAGTTATTAAATATTGAGGTTATTAAGTGACTGGATGTATAAATTATGTCGGTAGATTAGTTTTGTCTTTTAAATATTAAAACATGAAATTTGACTGATTAAATTATTAACAATTTCAAGCAAAACATTAAAAAAAGAATTGTTGTATCATATAATTGTTATATGAAAAGGTTTATATTGATGTAATATGTGTATACTACTTTATAACAAAATTACTAATTCTCTTTAAAACTTTAAATATTTTTTAATCTTCAATATATCCCTTTATGTTTAGTTCTAATCTTATATTCTCTTATTATATTTTACTAAAACTATCTCTAAAAATTTATGTGAAGTTGTGAAAACCAATTGTACCAATTTGCCAAATCTATCAATCAACGCCGACGCCACCACCAGCCATTGCCGCCGCCTCCATAATCATGCCTTATGATAAAAGCTTACAAAGACAAAATCAATGTTGTATTAGGGTGGTTATAATCGTTTTCAAGCAAATTTTTGCTTATAAAGTTTTTTACTTTTTACATTAGGTCCAAACCAAAATTTTAAGGGGTGTTTGGTTCAAAAAAGAGAAAGGGTAAGGGTAAGGGAAAGATAATGGGTAAGGAATACTATCATTATAAAACATATTACTCATATATAATAATAATAATAATAATAATAATAATAATAATAATAATAATATAATAATAATAATAATAATAATAATAATAATAATAATAATGGGATATGAGAGAAGGAGTGAGGTATTGATAGTCATTTCTCTCAAATTATTGTCATTACCTACTTCTATTATTGATTACCCACTTTTTTCTTAACCAAACATCATTAATGATTATCTTACCCATTCCCCACCCCAGATACATCCATCCAAGCACCCCCTAATCTTTAATTTGTTAGCATATGATCACGTAAAATGAATGTATGTTTGGAAAGTATTTAAGCCTACGGGGTCACAAGTCTCGACACAAATGTAATTACAATTAATTGATATAATTAATGTAAGTTATTGATTAATTAAGATCACGGATATCTAACGGTCGTCTATTAAATGTTAATAGTTAACGGTAATTAACTGATGGACTTAACGGAGGAGAATATTGTAATTAAGAAAAACAATTAGGAAACCCTCTAGAATCTTCTAGAGGGGGGGGGGGGGAACGCCCAAAACAAGGAGGAAAAGGGTTTTCCAAACCATAAACTTGGTCATCAAGTTAACCTAATCCTATAAATAGAGGCCTAGGTTAATTGTTTTTCTCATTCAATTCAAAAGGTCGTTCAAAACCCTAAATCTCTCTCTCTCTCTCTCTCTCTCTCTCTCTCTCTCCCTCTTGTTTCGGTCATAGGGCCGAAGTTTCTAACCCTTTAGGTTCTTGGTGGTTCGACCAAAGCAAGCAAAGGAGAAGCCAATCGTTGTCGGTTCGTGATCAAGTGCTAGCACGCATACATTCTAGTGTCGTGTATGCAAACGTAGAAAGATTTTATTTTAAACCTTTTCATAAAGTTTCTTAATTTATCATCTTCAATTAAAGGTATATGCTATCTCTTTTGGTTAATTAATTAACTACATAGTTTTAATCTTCCACTGCGTGCTTTGTGATTTGATTTGATAAATTGTTATATAACCCAACATAATCCAGTATAAGCTAATAAAAATTTTAGGGCCTTGTTCTCTAGAAAGCATGGATTCATTACTAAGAGCTTATTAGCGCATCGATTTTTATAAATGTTAATAAGCATATTTATCCATCAATTGCCTATCTATACTCCATATTAAAAATTATATGGGTGTTTTAAAAGTTTACATGTTTGGGATATGCAATTTTACCCTTTTACCATTTTCCTTAAAACAAAACTAAATATCTCCATTCTCTCTTTCTCTCTCCAAAACAACACACAAAATAATTTTTCTTTCTATATACCAAAACAATACACAACTCCTTTAGTTTCGTGAATAACCACCGCCGTTGTCCATCATCAGCCACCGTCGTCTATAATATCCATCGCAACGCGTGAGTACCATGCTCGTATTATTTTTAAGTACGAAGGTTTTTGCAAAATCACCTTAATTAATTATTACTTTTTCGCAATATCTATAAAGGTTATAATCTATCTTTTTGATGCCTTACTCTAAACACCCCTCGAGAACAATGTTCGCTAAGAAACTATATGGATCATATGCTAATTGTAATCCAGTTTAACTATTAAGAAACTTTAACCTTTTTAATAATGAAACTTGCAACCAAACTAATCCGAGTAATTGGGGCTTCTAGTGATGTGGAATAAAATATAAGAAAAGAAAATAAAAGTCAAATTCACATAATGATCATTAAAAAGTTAGAATTATTGGCTTATTGGGTACTTCATAGTTCATTTAAGTTATTTTTTATTATAAAAACAACACTTAACTAGTCAAAGGGATGGACATGATTACAATTATAATTGAAAATTTGAAATGCCGGACAAGTTGTGCAGGCCGACCCCTGGCTTTATATTGCATTGAATGAATAGAAAGATGTAGTAATGGGGTGAGACTTCGTATATATATGAAAGAGACAATACAAGCTCACAAGGTCTCTCAAGAGATGCATATCGGTGCAATAATTCAATGAAAATGTTGACTTAGAGGATTTAAAGTCAAGTACAACTATCTTCACACATTTGTTTTAGATTTCTGTTTTAAACATAATGTACTAAACAATTTTGAAAGTTTGACTTTTCACTTTTGGTCTATGTACACTAATCTTTTCTAACACTTCGTTTTTCTATTGTTTCTCTTTTGTCTAGATTAAAATTAGAAAACCTCATCAATAATTACGGGTTTATATGTTCTGAGTTATCATTGATCATCACCTGTTAAATATATTAACTTGTTTTAATATCCATACGATGTACGGTGACTATATAGATTGTATCATAAAATTTTTTTGAATATGCCCCATACATGATTCGTGAGTATAATATAAATTGTGGTTAATGTAAACTGGCGATCAAAACTAAATTATAATAAACAGGAATGATAAATGTATTATACTCATATATTTAGTTAAAGTTTTGGATTTACCTTAAATTTTTAGAATCACATTAAAATCGGAACTTGTTAGCATAGTGGATGATAACAAATAGCCGGGTGATTTCGGATCGCAAACTCAAATTCTTATCCATTCTAGTTTCTTATTGAGTTTTTTTTTAGAAAGGCATAAAATTGTATTGCTAAAAGATCGACTAACAAGGTGCTAGTGATCCAAGAAGTTCAAATACAAATACAAGAGAAAGAGGCTAATACCAAATAAAGTAACAAAATAACGAAACAAAACCATGGAGCAGAAACACCCATAGTAAAACTTAAACCAACAAAAAACCAAGTCATACCCGCTGAAGGAAGGGATTCGAAACCCAATCGGGCCAAGGAACTCTATGTTTCTTCCCCCTGTTAGTTATCCATAAAAACGAAGTAGCCACCAAGTCATTAAAGAGATCTCGACTTTTTACACGAGTATCATTATGCACACAATTGTTCCTTGCTTTCCAAATGAGCCACCACCATGTAAACAAAATCGCCTTCAGTTTATAGTCTTTAATCCGATCCAGTTTCAAGCCATCACTCCAGCTCAACAACTCTTTTAGTGACACAACAGGTAAGTCGAACCCAATCCATTTCTTAACCAAGTTTCTCGTTTCCGTCACCAAGTAACAATTTCTGAAAATATGGATTGTCGTTTCAATACCATTTTTACATTGAAGGCACCTCATTGTATTGACATCAATACCTCTCGCAAATAAATTTGAAAAGTTGGGGATAAAGTCTCTTAGTAATCTCCACACAAACAAATTAACTTTCTTAGGCACCAAAGAAATCCACGTAGTCTTGTGATGAGAGTTACCTTCAATTGATTTATGGTCAATGTAATGACTAAGTTGAGCAACAACAAATTCATTAGAATTGTTACATGACCAGCGCCATTTATCCTCTACCTCACTAATTAAAGAAGTTGGTAACAATTTATTCAAATCCTCCAATTGTTGATATTCACGACCAGACATGTCTCGAAGCCCAAGACCAGTTGTGCTCCTCAAACTGATCACTGATATAGCAGTCTTTATCAGTCTCCATTACGAAAAGTCTAGGAAAAGAAGAAGCTAACATTTGATTACCGATCCACACATCTTTCCAAAGCATAGTGTTTCTCCCATTACCAATTTCCTTCTTAACAAAATCACATTCAATATTTGGAGCAAAATGAAGTGATTTTATAGAGTTAACTATTTTCGACCAAAGTCCTCTATTCGAAGTAGTAAGATTAACAAAGCACTTCGATCCATGAATAGCCGAAATAACCCGAGACCAAAGACTACCTGGATTGGAATTGCTCGCCATCTCCATTTATAAAGAAGAGCAAGGTTCATAGCCTCAAGACTACCGACACCCACACCTCCATCTTCTTTAGCCGCAATAACATTTCTCCAACTAATCCATGCCATTTTTCGCCTAGTCCCCGAACCACCCCAAAAGAAAGAACCTCTAAGTGCCTTAAGAGTCAAATTAATCTTTCTAGGCAGTCTAAATATCGAAAGAAAGTAAATACCCAAGGACCCAAGCACTGAGGAGACTAAAGTGGCACGACCACCAATGAGAGTAAGCTAGCTTTCCACCCCGACAATTTTCTTTTGAATTTCTCAACAATCGGATTCCAAGTGGCAATGCCCCCTATTCTTCCACCAATCGGAATACCAAGGTATTTAAACGGGAGAGTTTCTGGTTTGCATCCAAAACGCCTAGCAACAATCTTTACTTCATCGTCTAATATCCCAATACCAACAATCGAGGATTTGTCAAAATTAATTCTCAAACCAGAAATGCAATGAAAAAATCTAAGTGCATTACAGATTATAGCCAAGTTTGATTCATCCCATTCACCAAGCAACATAGCATCATCAGCGTAAAACAAATGGGAGATAGACAAGTTGTTAATCTTGGCACAACGAAAAAGACCGTTACTAACCAAAATTTCAAGAGCCGTGTGAAGACCTTCCATTGCAATAATAATTAAAAACGGAGCCATACGCAAACCTCGCTATAAAGAAAATTCTTCGGTAGGGCTGCCATTGATCAAAACGGATGACTTTGCCGATACTAGACACGATCTTATCCAACCGATCCACTTATTACCAAACCCCATAGCCTGAAGAACCAAAAAAAGATAGCCCCATGCCACTGAATCATAAGCCTTAGCGAAATCAATCTTAAATAACAATAGCCTTTTCTTTTGAGCTTTGTACCAATGAATGACCTCACTGAGAAGAAGCGGCCCATCTAAAATTTGTTTCCCTTTAATAAACGCAGACTGCTCAGAACTCACCACCGAATCATTAACATTCGCCAGACGATTTGCTAAGACTTTTGCTACTATTTTGTATTGCAGCCCGATTAAACTAATAGGCTGAAAATCATTCAACAGAATCGGATTTGGAACCTTGGGAATTAAAGTAATGAAGGAGGAGTTACACCCATTTGGAATAAAAGCTTGTTTATAGAATTCATCCATCATATCGAATATATCGTCTTGCATTAGATCCCAATAGCGTTTAACAAAAGCAAAAGAAAATCCATCCGGACCTAGGGATTTATCACCACCGCAACTCCACACCGCTTCTTTAATTTCCTCCCTCGAGAACGGGGCTTCTAAACCGATGGCTTGGGAGACCAAAAGATTCTTGAACTGGTTATGCGTAAAAACAAAAGGGAGACCATCAAAACTTTTAAATTTTCCTGCAAAAAAATCACGAAAACAAGACTTAATGTCGTTAGGTTCAACAATCCACCTCCCGTTATGTTTAACTCCATTAATGGTCCCACTTTTCCTTTTAGCATTTAGTTTTTGCCTTTTGCTTCAAGTCTTGATTATTAAAATGAGCAGCTTGGTGTAATTTGATAATAAGATCACGCCTCTGGGAGAACAGCTTATCATTTCCATCATAATTTTCAATTTGCTCGTCAAGATTGGCAATATCTTTTGTAATCATATCAACATTCCTCATGGGTTGCTTTTGGCGCCACTCTTTAATCTCATTTTTTAGTCTCTTTAATTTATTCTTTAGTCTAACAAACGCCGAATAGTGATTATCATTCACGTTCTTGTCCCAACAGCTCCTCAACATAGCACCGAACCCGTCCAATTCCATCCAAGAATTATATAACTTAAAAGGTTTAGGACCAAAATCATGAGCTTTTTTACACAATAAAAGAGGTCGATGATCCGAAACAATATCATCTAATGTTTCCAACACGAACCCAGGAACATCAGCAATTAGAGAATGAGACAGCAAAAACCTATCCAACCTGCTAGACTTAGAACCATCAACTGATAGTCTCGTGAATTATTATAAATATATGTGTTGACATGAAATTATTGATATTGAGGAAGTGATGATTATCACTAGTCAAATTATTTGGTGACGGTAGTATGATGTTGATGATGAATGGAACTTAATAAACAAATTTTGAATAAAAAGCAACTTAATGACAAAATATGATGATTTTGGGTTAGTAATGCTAGTGTAATGTTGAAAGGCTAGGTTGAGTAGCCAAAATGGTGAATATTGTCTTATATACGTATTATGATGTTTTGTATACGTTAAAAGCTTGTTGTGCATTGCGGTTATTTGATTTGATTATTGTGTCGCAAATGAGGTGAGTATACATGCATACCTTTGTATATTCGTCGGGTCATTTACCATAAGATGGTGCATTCCGTGTATGGTAATTTATTTGGCGTTGAGCCTAAGTAGGGGCCGTCTTTGATTACGGGCCTAAGTAGTGGCCATATCTCATGTGGAGCATTGTTATTGTTATAATTTTATTGTGATTGTAATCATTTGCTTATATGGATCCATGTAATGCGTTGACACAAAGATGAGTATTATAGATATGGCACGACGGTACTATAGTCTATATGTAATAGACCTTTGTGCATTGCCCTCCTTCGTTATATAATTGTATGCAAGCATGTTCACCAAACCTTCGCTTACCTTTTAGTTATTTACCCTTTTATAGGTGGTCCCGGAAGAAGGAACTAGTTCTAGTTGAATTGAAGTGTTGATTTTTGGAGTGATAGTTGACTAGAAGGTATTTTTGGCCATTCGCGAAAGTATGGTATTCTTTTGGATAGAGACTTAGTGCATCCCACCTCACATTCTCATGGTACAATCTTGGCATTTTGAATCTTGTGCATATGTAAATTGTACATTGTGGTGTTTGTAACTAGTCTTCATAAACTTGAAGTCTAAATGATGTTTTGGATAATGTGACAAAATGGGTAAAGTACCCATGACTTGTTATCTTTGTACATTTTGTCGAATGAAGTTTGTAAGGATATTACTTTACTTTTTAAGTTCAAGTTGTGTCCATAATCAAT
Source organism: Erigeron canadensis (assembly GCF_010389155.1). Taxonomy (NCBI): domain Eukaryota; kingdom Viridiplantae; phylum Streptophyta; class Magnoliopsida; order Asterales; family Asteraceae; genus Erigeron; species Erigeron canadensis. Next base: position 16,538,846 of record NC_057764.1, read on the forward strand.
GTTTGAAAGCTTGGAAATGAGTCTTAAGGATTGCAAGTTAAGACAAGTGTCATAATGGGTCATTTTATTATTCAGCTAAAGTATGTGGCAAGTACAGAAAAGGTATGTGACACAGTTTTGGTTATGTTCGGATTTGGGTCATTTGTGTGGCACATACACTTTGGATGTGGCACATGGAAAACTGAAAGTCAGGATATGAGATGTTGTATGGGAGGAAATGTCGATCTCCTATTTGTTAGGGAGAAGTAGGTCAACGTGAAATAGGAGGCACGAGGTGGTGTTGAAAACCATTGAGAAAATTGATGTGATCAAAGAAAAACTTAAAACGGCTCAAGATCGACAAAATTCATATGCGGATAAATGAAGAAGGGAAATCGAATTCAATGTTGGTGACCGTGTTTTGTTAAATGTTTCCCCATGGAAAGGTGTCCTACGATTTTGAAAATGTGGAAAGTTAGGTCCTCGTTTTGTTGGTCCTTTTAAAATTTTAGCTAAGGTTAGCAAAGTTGCTTATCGTTTGGAGTTGCGTGATGAACTTTCAGGAATTCATCCTACTTTTCATGTGTCACACCTTAGAAAATGCCTTGCCGATGAATCTACTTATGTGCCTTTGAATTAAATTGAAGTCGACAATAAGTTAAATTATGTTGAGGAGCCCATTGCCATAGTAGAAGAAGAACTTAGGAGAGTTCAAAATAAAACGGTGAGGGCCTATAAAAATTTGTGGAAGCATGGAAGATTGTCCGATTGCACTTGGGAGTCCGAGCATGATGTTCTTGTCTATTATCCGTCTTTATATATGGCTTGGATCACGAGGTCGTGATCCCTTTCAAGTGGTGGAGAGTTGTAACATCCCAATATTTTTAAGGTAAAGAAATGAATCCCTTTTTATAATTTTGACATTAAAATAATTTCCTAGTATTTTACTTTAGGATATGGGATTAATTTAGTTGAAACTTTAGCGAATAGCGGACAAATTACCTACAAAAATTAGAAAAGGGGTGTGACACCTCATTAGGATGCCAGCCAAGTTTTCTCTCCTTAGTCATCTTTCCATTATCATTTTCTCCAAGCTTCTTCATTTTCTAACCTAACTTAAATCAAAATCTTCCATCAATTCAAGTAAATCAGCAACATAATAACAATAGCAATAATTTTATAATATCTAAGAAAAAATGAAAGGTTAGGGTTTGTGAGGTGGTGGTGGTGGCTGAATTATGAAGGAAAAAAGAGGAAAAAATTGTGATTGGAAACCCTAATCTTTTATCTTCCATTATTGAGTTATTGATTTCCTTGACCTAATTTCAGTCTTTCTTTTTATGAATTAGGGTTCTTAAGACATCAATTTGGGAATTTTGCTAGAAGTTGAATTTAGTATAGTTTTTCCTCAAATTCTTATCCATTCTAGTTTGTTATTGAGTTGCTTAATGTATTTAACTATAAATATATGTGTTGACATGAAATTATTGATTTTGAGGAAATGATGATTATCACTAGTCAAATTATTTGGTGATGGTAGTATGATATTGATGATGAATGGAACTTAATAAATTTTTTAAAAAAAAGCAACTCAATGACAAAGTATGATGTATTTAGGTTAGGAATGCTACTGTAATGTTGAAAGGCTAGGTTGAGTTGCCAAAATGGTGAATATTGTCTTATATACGTATTATGATGATTTGTATAGGTTAAAAGCTTGTTGTGAATTGTGGTTATTTGATTTGATTATTGTATCGCGAAGGAGGTGATTATACTTGCATACCTTTGTATATTCGTCGGGTCAATTACCATACGATGGTGCATTCCATGTATGGTAATTGATTTGTCGTTGAGCCTAAGTAGGGGCCGTCTTTTATTACGGGTCTAAGTAGTGGCCATAGCTCATGTGGAGCATTGTTATTGTTATAATTTGATTGTGATTGCAATCATTTGCTTATATAGATCCATGTAATGTGTTGGCATAAAGGTGAGTATTATAAATTTGGCACGATGGTGCTATAGTCTATATGTAATAGACCTTTGTGCATGGCCCTCCTTCGTTATATAATTGTATGCAAGCATATTCACTAATTATTCGCTTACCTTTTAGTTGTTTACCATTTTATAGGTGGTTCTGGAAGAAGAAACTAGTTCTAGTTGAATTGAAGTGTTGATTTTTGGAGTGCTAGTTGACTTGAAGGTATTTTTGGCCATTTGTGAAAGAATGATATTCTTTTGGTTAGAGAATTAGTGCATCCCACCTCACATGGATCTTGGTATAATCTTGGCATTCTGAATCTTGTGGATATGTAAATTGTACATTGTGGTGTTTGTAACTAGTCTTGATAAACTTGAAATCAAAATGATGTTTTGGATAATGTGACAAAATGGGTAAAGTACCCATGACTTGTTATCTTTGTACATTTTGTCAAATGAAGTTTGTAAGGATATTACTTTACTTTTTAAGTTGAAATTGTGTCCATAATCAATGTTTGAAAGCATGGAAATGAGTCATAAGGATTGCAAGTTGAGACAAGTGTCATAATGGGTCATTATATTGTTCAGCTAAAATACGTGGTATGCACAGAAAATGTATGTGGCACAGTTTTGGTTCTGTTTGGATTTGGGTCATTTGTGTGGCACATACACTTTGGATGTGGCACATGGAAAATTGAAAGTCAAGATATATGGCACATGAAATATTGCATGTGGCACATATTTGCTTCTGTTCTGACTTTAACTCAAAAATGTGGCACATGCATATATGCATGTGGCACACCTGGTTTAAAAAAATCCTCTTTTTATTCGGGTTGAGTCGTTTCAAGTGGTATCAGAGCCGAGGTTTAAGGGATTTAGGTATTCCATTGTTGAGCGAATGCCTAGACTTAAACCTTAGACATGACTTGACCTTAGGTTCGGTAATTTTATATGGGACCTGGAAGAGTGTTTGATCGAGTGTTAGCTTATGAACTTGTTAGTATTAAAGCACAATAAGACCGACATTATTGTGGTTGAAGTACTAACAACTTTATAATCCGACCGCATAAAACTTTGGAACGGTCTAGTATATTGTAGGTTTGGCTAATGGTTCATATATTATAGAGGTAGGTTTTATGTTTGAATCAACTACTTTCTCTTATTATAGTACAACACAACAATGAAGAGGAACCATTATTTGCTGAGGATAGCATGGATATTTCCGATCAAATCGGGAGAGCTTTGGAGAAATATACTCCTATGTTACTCAAGAAGCTAAATGACACAATGGAAGGAGCCATGAATAATCATATAGCTCAAACGATCAGAGATGAAGTAGCTATAAATGACACAACGTGATGTTGTGTGTAAACCACAGGGACTATCCGTACATTTAACTTATAAAGTAATAGGAGTTGAAGAATTGAGAAATAAATATAGACAATTTATTAATGAGAAAACGATAAATCAAATAAGGTTATAATGTCTTTTGTATTAATGAGTCAACAGTTAAAGTTTAGTTCTAATTTTAAAAAGGAAATCGAATGTATATACAATTAAAAAAACTGATTTAATACGTGTTGATCAAGTATTGGGTCATGTGTCTTTTAAATAACATTTCAATTCTGATTTAGTTTATTGATGGATTGGATAGATAGTGATCCTATTATCACAAATATATTAGGTAGCCTTTAGATCACGGTTTCATGTCAAGCTCCACCGAAGAGGTTTGGAACACAATTTTGGATTCGTGTAGGTTATTAAAATTATTTTTTACAGCTTTCACTACATTATAAAAATTATACTATCTTATCAAAAAGTTAAAAAAGAAATAATTTGGAAATGATCAATTTATCCTTGATGACCTTCCTTCTTAATCACTTATAAGAGATTACCTAATTATCCTTAATGAACTAATTTTACACCCTAAACTCTTATCTTTTCAAAAATTTACAGTAACATCTTTACATTGATTACATCTACATCAACCTAGCTACATCTTTTGACGCTGCTGCCACCACTGTCACTATCATCCCTATTAGTTGTCTCAATCATCAGACCGCCGTTGCTATCAGCATTGTCGTATATCACCAATAAGGAACCTTTTGTTGGAGGTTAAAAATAATAATAACTTAAAATTTGTAACCACGCCACTATCTAGGCATTTAATAAGTGATTAATTTTCAAAGCATCAATTGTAAAATCGGAATTTAATTTAACAAATTAAACATATTCAATGATGACTACTCAAACTGGTTAGAGGCATCTCAGGTTTTACACAAAATTTTGAGTTCGATTCTGAGGGATGGCAAGTCTTAAGGTTTTTCCTCTGAATACTTGTAACAGCTCATTCTCAACATCTCGTTGTCTATGGTACGTGCAAGATTTCACCATTATACGGTGAGGTTTTCCTGATGTCACATACTGACTGAATGTTCAGAAAAAAAAAATTAAACATTTCAAACCTAAATAATTAAAATTCAAAAACGTAAAAAAAAATAATTATTTCAAGTCCAAAGTTAAGGTTTTCCACATTTTATTACAATTTAAACTTTTATAATACATCAACCAATTTAGTTTAAATGAGTATAATAAAAATCAACGTTGTTCATAACATAGTGAATTATGCGAGAATATAACATCATGTGAATATATCTATAGGGTTTTGATCATTTGAAAACTAAATTTTCCGTGAAAATTATTAGAAAACTGTCAAAACACATTGTGTTCTGAATTTAACACAATGTGTTTTTAATATATTTTTCAAAAACACATTGTCTTAAATTCATATCACAGTGTGTTTGAACAATTTTCTGATTTACAACACTATCAAAAACACACCGTGATTTAAAACATAACACAACGTATTTTAGATTACACAATAAAAACACATTATGTTTTATAAAAATACATTGTGTTAAATTCAGATCACAGTGTGTTTTGACAGTTTTCTAGATTTCAAAAAAAGTTTAGTTTTCAAATGAACATTTCACTATATCTATAATCTATAATATAACTAAAAGAGGGGGTTAGAGTACATTTGGTACCCTTAATTTTCCTCCTTTAGTCTAATACTTCCCTTTATTAATTCTCTAATTTTTTAATATTAATTTAAATTAATTTACACTTTTAGGTTTCCATCACCAATTAACACTTTAACCTCATTCTAAATTAATTTACACTTTTTGGTTTTCCATCACCAATTTACACTATAACCCAATTTAAAAATAATTAACTTACACTTTTTAATTTTCCATCACCAATTTACACTTTGACCCAATTTAAAAATAGAGAAAATGTCACAAATGGTCCCTGTGGTTCTTCATATTATTAAGTTGGTCACTAACTTTTTTTTTTGCGTTGCAAACAGTCCCTGTATTTTTTGTTCTCGTTGCCAGAAGTCCTTGGCACTAACTTCCGTTAGTTTAAGACTGTTAGTGGGGGTATAATCGTCCACTTACATAAAAACACACCTCTTTTCTTCCTCCTCATTTTTCTTCCTTTTTTCCGGCCACCACCACCACCACTAAAATCAGGCCAATTTTTTTTTCTTCTAAATATATTAATCCTTATATTCTGTTCATTCTTAATTTCACAAATATTAAACAAAAAATCCCCCAAGATTTCTTATTCTTTCCATTATAATCTTATACATACATACTCAATTTTTTTTTCTTTTTCTTCTATCTTCATCTTCTTCATACAAACATAATCATTAATTTATCTATATCTACCTAAGTCACAATAAATCATAAATATGACAATTCAGATCCGGTCTCCTGAACTTGAGATGAACATGATGGAGACCGTGATTTAAGGGGCTGAACCACTTACTCAAATTTGTCAACAACCACTTTCGAGTCATTTTCTACTACCACCACCACAACCACAATATGACATTTGAATTTGTGCACATGAATTATATGAAAGTGAAACTGGTCAAACCTTTAAGTGCCTTCATATTTATCATTATCGGTCATGCCCCCGTGAATCAATTTTTTTGCCCCGCTTCTCAATATATCAATGGTTGAACACATTTATATATTAGGATATATATGTATGTATGTATGTATGTATGTATGTATGTATGTATGTATGTATGTATGTATGTATGTCGATCTCAAACACAAAACTCCAGCACAGCACCACTACTACGATAGCACCACCGTTGCAACAATACTACCACCACAGCTCCATCACCAGACCACCACATTTCCCTAATCATCTTCTTGTCAACCTCTTCTATTTTTCTTGGTTTCTTGAAATGGGTATGATTCTTTTTTGAAATCTTGAAATGGTATGTTTTTTCTTGAAATCATGATATAGGTATGATTTCTTTTTGAAATCTTGATATGGTAGTTTAGTTTTTTGGTTGTTTGAAGTCTCCAATTCGTCAGATCCATTATCTTGGTTTTTTTAAGTTTTGATATTGGAACTCTTTTTAGATACTGACAGGAAAATGGTATAGATATTAATAAGAGATTGTATAGATATAGGTAACATATATATATACATATAAGTATAAATATTAACTAATAAAAAAATGATTATTATTACAAATAGTCCCTAAGGTTAGTAAATTGACGACTATACCCTCACGTGTTTAGCATGTGAAAGGATTAAATGGCCAAATTTACACTTAAAAATATTTAATTTACGTTTTTTTGGTTTTCGATCACCAATTTACAATTTCACCTAATTTAAAAATAATTAATTTACACTTTTCGGTTTTATTGGTAATGTATAATATAACTCACGTACGACAACAAAAAAAGAAGCTACGATCAACTACAAAATGGTTTTTCTTTTTATATACTTTGGACATAATTAATCATTATTATTAATTTTTAACATTGAATTCTTATGTTATTATTATTTCTTTTAATTTAGTTTGAGGTTCGTTATGGTTTTTTCTTCAACAACAAAAAATATCACCACATTAGTTCATCTTGAAGATCTTAAGACAATGATGCGTGTTTTTATTCTGTCTTTAAATTTATAAAAGTTGTACAAGTAACTATCTTAAACCACACACTCTTACGAGTAGAGAACCCAGTCAGTGTAGTATAGTCTAGTGATAAGTTACAGGATCATTCGCAGGAACGCGTTGCTTTACCTAATATAGTAACATGTGTAATTCTAGCTGTTGTGGGGTTGTCACGATATCCTATTATACTAATACAATAAAAGTAAATAAAAGCCGCAACCGCTTATTGTAAATAAGACCAATGAAAATATTCCTTTATTATAGTTTCAACATTAAAATAGTTTCCTAATTTTTTATTTATGAATACGGGGATAATTTAGCTGAAATTTTAATGGATAGTGGGTATTATACCCACTTAATTTAGTTAAAAACGTGGCATGTAGAAAGGATGTCCAGCCATCCCTTTTCTTTGGACTCATCCTTCACACATTCCTTCATCTCAATCCATAATCTCATTTTCTTCTTCCATCAAAAAGATTCATTTAAGAATTTCTATCATTTAGGTAAATTAATTAAATCTTCTAAGTGAATAGTAATAATAACTTTAGCTTTAAAGTGAAGAATTCATTTAGGAATATTGTGAATATTCTTGCATACCTTTATATATGCGCCGGGTTGATTACCATATGATGATGGATTTCATGTATGGTACTCGGTTTGGCGTTAGAGTCCAATTTGGGGCAGTATGATTATAAGGCCTAAGAGCCTCTTGAGATATGATGTATGAGACCTAAGAACCTCTTGTGAATGGGGTCTAAGAACCCTGAGATTATTGATATTGATTGTGTTGATTAGCTTACATGGATCCATGTAATGCGTTAAAGTACAAATGTGAGCATGTAGATATGGTACGACGGTGTCATAGGCTACATGTAATATCCTTTGTGCGTTGCCCTCCTTCGTGTATTTAAACGTATGTAAGATTATTCACTAAGCTTTGCTTACCTTTTAGTTGTTTACCCTTTTTATAGATTGTCTCGGATATGAAAACAAAGACAGGTAATTGAAGTTCGAAGTTAATTTATGGATTTGAATGTTGTAGCTAAATGCGGAAAATGGTAATTGATAGGACCCGTAGAGACCCCTTTTGAACTATTGGCTCATGAAGCATTGATTATAATGGAATAATTATTGATTATGTCAAATGTAACAAGAGAGAAGTTTTGGTTATTTCTATTAAGTCATTTTGTATTAGAAATGTGTTGGATTGTGATTGAAATGTATTTTTGGAAAACTCATAATCCGTAACATGTTTCGACGACGATTTTACGAACGGGTCATGCCGAAGTTTCTAATTTTTGTGCGTTGTCTTTTATAACGAGTTTTGCTAAATGTATTCGTCGATATCTATAATTGAGTACATTCTTAAAAAAAAATAAATTATAAAATGGTTGACTCGAGTTTGGTCCTTTCACTTATTCAACAAGAGGCTCAGTCTGAAAATAGTTTGAAAAAGCAAATAATAGTAATTAAATTAAAATACTTGTTTGGCATCTCCGATCTCATGGTACGACCAAAGACTATCCTACCAGTTTGCTAAACTGTTGGAAACTTAATCACGACTCAGATTCTCGTTAGATTTACTTCGCCTAGTGTTGTCGTTAGACTCACACTATCCTATAAACAAATTCTCGTTAGATTCATTGTTTAAGCATTAATGACCTAAAGTTTGTGTTATTAATTTATTTTTTAATTACCCGACTCTTAAGCCATGATCAGATATAATTATCTCCGGTGACCACAATGCTCGTTTCCAAGTCAAATGATCGCGTCTGACATTGTTAAGCATAATGTTTAGTTCATCCTAGTTATTATGGTTCTGGATCCTTCGGTCACAATTGAATCACTTTTTACTTCTAGTTATAAACCGACTAGTTGTTTTCAGTCCCAGCATATTAGTGCTAGTGTATGATCATAACAACCATCAGAATTAAACTAATATGTTCAGATATAAAACCGATAATAATATGAATTACTAATCAACATGGATTTACGATAAATAGTAAAACACATTCTCACATATTCTAACAAACACAGTAAAACAATAAACGTCTACATGATAACATTGATCCAAACAAGTATTCAGCCTACTAGCCTAGCATTATTAATGGAATAATAAAGTCTGAAAAGATGAAAGACATTGTTCAACAAAGAAAGATAAATAAAAGATAAATATGTAGACCAAGGATGAAGATCGGAAGGCGTTAGAAGCTCCAAATCTTTCTGGAAATCTGCTGAATCGACTCTCTCTTAGGGTTTTAAGGGTTAGTTCGACTTAAATAGGTGTTTATGTCAGTTTCTAATCTGGCCCAACCAGCGACGCTGGTTCTGGGCTTCATAGGGCCAGTGGTGTTGGTCTTCAGGGAGCGACGCTGGGTGCTTGCCAGCGGCGCTGGTGGCTGCTATTTGATCTCGTACTTCTTCGTTCGGCTCCTGAATCACTTCCTTGTGTCTTATAACTTCATAGGCATCCTTTTTGAGTTACTTGATTTCATTTACCCTCCCTCGTATCTTTCGTGAACCTGCATAAACATACGATTCGATTAATTACCAATAGTTCTGGAATATTAGCTCATTTAGACATAAAAATGAAGCCTTTCAATAACGGTTTTTATCACAAAATGGATGCTCATCATATACCCCTACACTTAAGTCTTTGCTTGTCCTCAAGCAAATAGTCCAAGAAAAATAAGACAATGATGAGTGGACATCTTAAGTGTTAAAGTGTTCTACTATATTAATCATTTGAAAGAATAGTCATTCAAAATGATTTGAGAAAGCTTTAGACAAAATCGGTAAGCTGTAGCTAGAGGTGAGATAATTGGTCAATCAAAACTAAAAGCTAACTTTTTATTCGTGTTAATGCCTCTAAAACTGTTATATATTTGCACATGTCTTATAGGTCAATCTTACTACCTTCTGCTGACTAGTTAAGTACTTTATATCAAGTTTGTTTAGCAATCAGATCTACTAGCTACTAGTAAGGCATCCATATTTGAAGGTATGTGTACTTGTGAGTCATTACTTAGATATACTCCTACATTACAGTCATGCTCACTAGCGAAACACTAAAGCAGTTATACGATTTATCATCTTTAATAGTTGAGACAGCGGTGGCAGGTCGGTGATTTCTCACTCATAGAGCGACATAACTCAACTAAAAGTTCACATCAAGACAGTGGTGACAGGTTGGTGGTTCTCCACGCGCAAATGGACATAACTTGATGCGTATAGATTTTACTCGTGAATAGTTCTTTGAACTTCATTAATCTACTGATTGTCTTTTCTTAGGATACTACATTATTCATGCAATAGACATTTATCAGAGATCTCAGATGACTCATACTTCTACTCCGCATGCAACTAGTTCACGTTAAATAGTGTAAAAATTAAGGCAAACCATACATCTAAACTAGTTCCTACACAAGCACGTATAATTAGGTCCAATTAATACACCTATACTAATAACTAGATAGCTCTAATTGCTAGGCATATTAAGGTCCGGTTAAGCATGCTATGAAAAACGTAATCGCATATAGTTTCAGGCTAAGCTCTAATCCAGTTGGAAGCATGAACAACCACAAATCTATAATTAAGCTAACAATTATAACTAACCGTTCATCCTACCAAACTAATGTTGCTTAGTTATTGTAACATCCCGAACTTTTTAAATAACGGTTGACTTGAGTCGTTAAGTCAACACTATGTGTCCGTTAAGTCTATAGGAGATTTAAATGCTTAGATGTGTTTAACGTGCTATATGTCTAAGGCTTTAATACCTTAATAATTGATGTACTGATGTGTTTAAGGTGTAATTATGTGCCTTTAGAGGTGCTTGAAGTGTTTAATGAGTTGTAAGTATTCCCTATAGGTGTTTTGAGCTAAATATGAGTCATTTGGAAGCTTAGGGACTAGTTTTGACATAGGGTTAAACTAAAAAACGGGATTAGGGTCTAGGACATGGTCATTAGCCTCTAATTACTGATATTATCATATTTTCTTTGAACCCTAACCACCCTCTTGTGCCACAATCAATTCCTTGTTCAATTCCATCGATTTCGGGTTGATTCGGAGAGATCTAGGGCTTATATTTCGATCTTTTAAGAATCTTCAAAGTATACATTGAAATATTTACTGATTTTTGATCACTTCCATCTATTCAATTCGTTGATACTTGGTCTTGATCGATTATATGTTTTTCATTGCTAGAATCGTTGATTTCAAGTTACCCGGTAACTGTTATTGCAATCTATTAGTGTGTTGGGGATTCCGGAAGGTATAATCTTGTTGTTACTAATATTTTTATGATATAATGGAGTCATTAGAAGTATCATATCAGATCTGGACCATAGGGTGTGTTAATCGATTGAAAATCGTCCGTTTTGCGATTCGGTTACCTAAAACGGTTGTTATTGTATTGCAAATTAGGTGAATGTTAATGGATGTATTCATGGCATCATTAGAGTCTTAAAATGATGGTTTGCATTTCGTTTGGATTCGTCATGGAGTGAAAAACATGCAAAATTGAACAAACCTGCAGATGGTCATGTCGTGACCAATAAGGTCATGTCGCATCCAAATCACAGAGGTGGAAAGAATTGGGTTTTTGGTTAGAGGTCATGCCGTGACCATGGTGGTCATGTCGCATCACGAGTCCAGAATGTAAACTACTTAGTTTTTTTAAATAACCATAACTTTCAAACCCTAACTCCATTTTTGACAAATAAGTTATCCACAAAATCGTGAGAGAGTCTACATTCTAATAGAAATCTTTTCAAAAGATGATCATGGTTTCAAGTTTCCTGAAAGGTTAATTTAGTGAGTGAATGCCGAGTTCTTGTCATGGGTCATGTTTATAGGTATCTAGACCTAAGTTATGACCATAAGCAAGTGGGTATTTGATTAGCTCATTATGTCGTTTAATGATTATAGGTAGTCGGGATACTTACAAAGCTTGGTAACTTACATTATCATTTGTTGTGCTCTTAAATGAGGTAAGATACACTACTTTGACACGCTGAGGTTTCAATAAAAACATGATTCTCATATAACAACTTCCCAATTGATAATCTTGTTTACTTATGATTAATCAGGATTACACGGGAGGTGATGTGGGCTATGCATATGCATATTGAAGCCTGAAATGCTACCCCAAAGATATGAGATGTATATGCTATGAAATGATATGTAATGTCTTGAGATGAATTGAAATGTGATTGATGTGACCAATTTATACCCATCGCCCACATCATTATTGGCCTTTTTCTTATGTGTTTTAAGTCATTTTCGTATGCATTTGGCGCGTTTATGGTGTTTGTTAGTGTTTTCAGGCTCTAAACATGTTACGTGTTCATTTGGTACATTTTCGGAAGACTTACTGGCCTAGAAGTTGATTTGTATTACCGAGAGTTGTTTGAAGTGGAAGAGATGAAAGTTTCAAGAATGGAAGAAAAATTTGTATACATGCATGTGACTGCGCCGCAGTGGGATATACCTTGTCCACTGCGCCGCAGTCTAATCCCACGGACAGATTGTAAACAAACCCCACTGCGCCACAATGGGGACTGCAAGAGATTGACTGCGCTGCAGTCACCCGAAAGTCAAAGTCAAAAGCCTCTCACTGCGTCGCAGTAAGGGAAGGCACATCCCACTGCGCCGCAGTGGAAGCACGGGATTTGAAGTCCAGGGACGTTTTTCTACATCAAAATTAGAGGAGTATAAAAGAAAACCAAAACCCTAATTCCAAACTTATCAAAAATCTTTCTACGAGCTATTCTACAAGGGTTCTTCAATCTCCAAGCAAGTTTTTCTTAGGCGGATTCGTTGAAGATTCACGAGCACCCATCTAGATCGTATCTACTTTTACTGTCTTTCAATTTTAATTTCTCAAACGATTGGTACATCATGTTTCTCTTCTATTTCAATTATTATCGTGGATTGATCATGAGTGGCTAAACGTTTAATCATCTACCTTGATGTAACGAGACGAATGATGTGATTGCAATATTTTTAATTCGAAAGGGTTTATTCAATTATCGTTGTTCTGTGATGTTGATAATTTTAATTCTTTTTAATAGTTAAATATGGTATTGGTTGCATATATTTCTTCATTGGTGGTACCAGTTGAATGTATATGTGATTTTAAAATGGTTACTTGTCTATGAGTAATTATCACTAGTTCATGGTATGATAGTGAATATCATTTTAAGAAAAGATTAATTTTGTCAACTTGATTCATAGCAGTTGGTGGTACCACGTTGTTGTCACACAGGTTCAATTGATAATTTGATAGTCAAATAAACTAATTGTTAGAAAAAGTTGTCTTTGCTTTGGTGGTACCGGCTTGGGTAATTCAACTGGCAATTAGGTGATTTGGTAATTTGTTCACGGTTGGTGGTACCACGGGAGCATCTTAATCTAGTCACGATTATCTTTAAATTCTAAAGAATTTGGTCTTAATCAAATGCAATCACATTTGAAGTCGATTATCTTTCAATTTTATGCAATTTGTTTTGCAAACCAATTTTAATTTAATTTTCAAAGAGGATTTTTGAAGCAACACCTGTTTTCCAAACCATTTCATAAAGCAACTAGTTCTATCCAATCCCTGAGAACGAACACGGACTTATCTCTTAACTATATTACAAACGATCGGGTCCACTGCCCGTGAGTGCGTAGTAGTGAGTTTTTAGGTAGTTCTAGTCTTATAAATTTAAAGCTCGATTTTGCACATCAAGTTTTTGGCGCCGCTGCCGGGGATTGTGTGCCGATTTAGTTGTTAATTTAGTGGTTTGATCCTTCCTCACGCGTGAGGAAGTTATTTTCTTTAGTAGTTTAGTTCTTTTTCTTGTTTATCACAGGTGCATTTGACGTGTGGTGTTAGTTGTGTTTTGCAGGTTTGCTTTATTAGTTGATGAACTTGCGTTCTTCGGGGTTACCTTTGAGAACTCCACCGAGACGCAGGATTAATTTCGAAGCACCACCACCGTATTCACCTATAGCTTTACCCACTCCAGATTCAGACGAAGAAGGCTTCTACATAGAGGAATTCTTTAATCTTGCACTTGTTAAAGAAGAGATGGGTGACAAATGACATTCGTTATGGTGACCGAGCCCGAACTATTCCTACAGCTCGTGGTTCCGCTATTAGAATACCGGGTGTTTATCAAAACTTCATTTTGAAACCGAATCATCTCAAGAGCATTGAGGAGCAAAAGTTTGATGGCAAAAAGAAATGGGATTTGTATAAGCACTTGGAGAGATTTGAGAAGTTGGCACGGCTCTACCAATATGGCCAAAATCAAATGAATGTCGTGAAACTTGAGACTTTTCCCATTACTCTCACCGGAGATGCCGAAGACTTGATAAGGTCCTTTATGCAAGAAGATGAGGAAGATGTTGTTGATGCATGGATCTGCTTTAAGGAAATGTTGAGAAATTGTCCGGGACATGAATTAACTAAGGAAAAGTATGTCGAGTTATTCTTTGATGGTTTGACTAAGGCATCTAAAAGAGAAATGGGGTATGCTTTTGGTGGAAGTTTCAGCAAGATTACTTCAAATGAAGGTTATGACATCTTGGAAGATATGGTGAAGGATAATGCAGCTATGGATGATAAGAAATTTTTGAAGAATGAGAGTAGATTCAACCGAGGAGCTAAGGAAGGTAAGGTTGCAAGAGCATATGGAAGCAACAATTCTAATGTCATTGATGAGATTCAAGCTTTGTCTGCACGTATGGATAAATGGTTTTGCCAATCAAGAGTCTAGATTTGGTTATCTGGAAAGAGATGTTAAGGTTCTTGCTGATGGGTGTGATCATTGCGGTGAGACACATTATTCTGAAGATTGTCCCAACCGGGGACCTGAAGATGTGAACTACATTCAGAATCAGCAACAAGGAGGTTTTCAGCGAAACACCGGTTTTCAGAACCGGTCATCAGGTAGTAACTCCTATAACTCTTCTTTTCCTGCTAATTCTACTCGTTTTTCAGGTAACAGGTGGCAAAGGAATAACTATCAGAGTCAGCCACAACAGCAGGAGACTCAACAAAGCCAAGGATCAGGTTCATCTTCTTCTACTACCGATCCTAATGCCGAGTTGAGAGAGATGATGAAGCAAATGATGAGCAATCTGATTGAGACCAACCAAAGCATTCAGAATATAAGAGAGGATACCAAGGAGCTGAGTGAGAGGTTGGATAGGATCAATGGCAAAGTGGAGATGAATGCAAAGAATTAGAGCATCAACTTTAAGGATCTTGAAAGTAGGATGGCCTAGTAACACTCAGCAGAATCCGAAGCAGAACCAAGGGTCGAATAATGGTTTGAAGTACACTCCGCCCCCAGTTCGTCTGGAGCAAGCAAAGGCCATTACCACTCGTACAGGTAGATCCTATGACCCTCCTCCTAACCCTAATGTTATTGTTTCAGATGTGCAGGATACAGGAAATGATGAGGAAGATGAAGTGGATGATGAGATTGAGATGGAAGATAGACCGACTGTGAAGACTCCGGTTACTCCACTAAAATCGGTTGTGACACCCGAGGCTAAGCCGTACAAGCCTAAGGTTCCATTTCCACAATGGTTCAGAAAGGCTAAGTTGAAGGAACAATATGATAAGTTTGTTAATATGATTAAAAATGTTCACATTAATGTTCCTTTAGTTGATTTGATCCAGGGGATGCCAAATTATGCGAAGTTTATCAAAAAACTTGTGAAAGATAAAGGAAAGATGGATGAGGTGAAAGCTACTTATTTAAATACCGAGTGTTCTGCTATCTTGCGGAATCAACAGATTCCACCTAAGCTTGAGGATCCAGGGAGTTTCCTTATCACTTGTTCTATTCGTTCTTTGACTTGTAAGACACTTGCCGATTTAGGTGCTAGTATAAACTTGATGCCTTACTCAGTTTGGAGTAAGTTGGCTTATGGGATTTTGAGACCTAGTCGCATGAGTATTCATTTAGCTGACCATTCTTTTCAGTATCCCATTGGGATTGCTGAAAACATGACTGTTCAAGTAGGTCATATTGTTTTTCTTGTTGATTTTGTGATCCTCGAAATGGAGGAAGATACTAAGGTACCCCTTATTTTAGGTAGACCATTCCTTAATACCGCGGATGCTATCATCCGGGTAAAAGATAAGGAAATTTCTTTGGGTGTGGGTACGGATAGAATTGTATTTAATGTTGAAAGATCTATTAAGAATTCATATTCTACTGATGAGTCTTGTTTCAGGATAGATGTCATTGATGATGCTTTGGATCAAGAATTTGAAGAATTCATGGAGACTGAGGTTGATGAAGAGCTCACTTGCTTAGGAGCTGGAGAAATTGATGATGATGAACTGTTTGCAGAGGTTATGGCACTAAGTTTGGATGAAACACCTCCAGAGGATGAGAGCTTTGAAAAAGTTGTTGCTGATGGAAGCTCAAGGGTACCAAATTCTATTGATGTACCACCTACTAATCTGGAGCTTAAGCCATTGCCTGCCTACTTGGAGTATGCCTATTTGGCAGGTAAATCCTCTTTGCCCGTGGTTATCTCTTCCTCACTCTCAAGTGAAGAGAAATGACTTCTTTTGGCAGTACTTAAAGCTCATAAGCGGGCTTTTGCTTGGAAGACTACCGACATTCCAGGTATTATTCCTGATTTTTGCCAACATAAGATAGATTTTGTTGATGATGTTAAGCCCGTTGTCCAGCGACAAAGGAGGCTTAATCCCGATATGAAAGAGGTTGTGAAAAAAGAAGTCATTAAACTGTTAGATCCAGGGATCATTTTCCCTATTGCAGATAGTTCATGGGTAAGTCCAGTTCACTGTGTGCCCAAAAAGGGGGGCATGACAGCGATTGAAAATGAAAATAATAAACTTTTGGCTACTAGGACTGTAATGGGATGGCGGATTTGTATTGATTACCGTAAGCTTAATGATGCCATCCGTAAGGATCATTTTCCCCTCCCATTTATTGAACAAATGTTGGAAAGACTTGCAGGAAATGAGTACTTTTGTTTCTTAGATGGATTTTCAGGGTACTTTCAAATACCTAGTGATCCAAAAGACCAGGAGAAGACTACATTCACATGCCCATTTGGTACTTTTACCTACCGGCGAATGCCTTTTGGTTTGTGTAATGCCCAGGCACCTTCCAAAGGTGCGTGATTGCTATTTTCCAGGACATGCTTGAGACCTCCATAGAGGTTTTCATGGATGATTTCTCGGTTTTTGTGGATTCTTTTCGTACTTTCTTGCATAATTTAGATAAGATGTTGACACGGCGTGAAAGGGCACGCCTTGTCTTAAATTGGGAGAAGTGTCACTTCATGGTGACCGAGGGGATTGTTCTAGGTCATAAAGTGTCTAAGGTCATGTCGGCTTTTACCGTAGATTCATTAAAGATTTTTCTAAGATTACTCGTCCGATGAGCCACTTGTTGGAGAAGGACGTCCCTTTTGTATTTGATGAATTTTTTTTAAGTGCTTTTTAGGTGTTAAAAGAGAAGTTGACCAACTCTCCCATCATGGTTGGTCCGGATTGGAGTTTACCATTCAAATTGATGTGTGATGCAAGTGACTACGCCGTTGGATCAGTGCTTGGGCAAAGGGTTGATAAGCATTTCAAGCCTATGTACTATGCTTGTAAAACCTTGAACCCCGCCCAGCAGAATTACACTACTACAGAGAAGGAGTTGCTAGCGGTAGTTTTTGCATTTGATAAGTTTAGCGGTAGTCTTTGAAGTATTTGTTTTCTAAGCAAGATGCTAAGCCTAGACTTATTCGATGCATTTTGTTGCTTCAAGAGTTTGATATAGAAATCAAAGATACGAAAGGTGCCGAGAACTTAGCAGCTCATCACTTGAGCTGGTTGGAAGACCCGAACCGAGAGGAACTTCAAGATGGGGAGATTAAGGATAAATTCCCCGATGAATCTTTGAATTTTATTTCTAATATTGATGAAGGTCCTTAGTTTGCGGATATAGCTAATTATTTGGTTTCAGGTGAAATACCGGATGATTTTTCGAAGCAACAAAAGAAGAAGCTCAGAACAGATGCCAAGCACTATTTTTGGGAGAGTCCGTATTTGATTCGAGTTTGTGTTGATGGAATGGTGAGAAGATGTGTAGCGGGAGCTAAAACTCGGGAGATATTGGATGCTTGTCACTATGGTCCAACTGGAGGTCATTATGGTCCTCAAGTTACAGGTATAAAGGTTTTTGATGCAGGTTTCTATTGGCCTACAATTTTCAAGGAGGCTCAAACTTTGGTGGAAACCTGTGACATTTGCCAAAGACAAGGAAGCATCACTAGACGGGTTGAAATGTCACAGCAAGGAATTCAGGTATTTGAAGTATTTGACATTTGGGGCATAGACTTCATGGGACCATTCCCACCGTCTAATAAGTTTTAGTATATTTTGGTTGCTGTTGACTACGTGTCTAAGTGGGCTGAAGCCAAGGCTTTGCCTACAAACGATGTAAGGGTACTCATTGATTTTTTGAAGCAATTATTTAGTAGATTTGGTTGCCCTAGAGCCTTAATTAGTGACCGTGGTACACATTTTGCTAATCATCAACTAGCTAAGGTTCTTAAAAGGTATGGTGTTTGTCATTACTTTTCGACTTCATATCATCCACAGACCAGTGGTCAAGTGGAGAACACTAACAGGGCATTGAAAAGGATTTTAGAGAAAACGGTCGGGGATAACCCCAAGGTTTGGTCAAAAAAGTTAGATGATGCCTTGTGGGTATTTATGACAGCTTTTAAGACGCCGATTGGCACCACGCCATACCGGTTGCTCTACGGTAAGACTTGTCATTTACCGGTTGAATTAGAGGATAAGGCGTATTGGGCGTTGAGGAATTTGAATCTAGATATGATGGAGGCCGGTGAACTTAGGTTGTTGCAACTTCACAAGCTCGTTGAGCTTAGTTTGGGTGCATATGAAAATTCTAGGATTTATAAGGAGAAAACCAAAGTTTACCATGACAAAAGGATCCGTAGGAAGGAGTTTAAGGTTGGAGCAAAAGTTTTGTTATTCTTGTCCAAATTTAAAATCAAACAACCAAACTTGACTTCTAGATGGATAGGTCCTTTTGTGATTAAGTATGTGTATCCGTCCGACTATGTTGAGCTGTTTAAAAGAAATGGAGACGGTTCTTTTATTGTGAATGGCTACAGGTTGAAGCTGTATTTGGAAGAAGACCAAGAGGGTCGAGTCTAGCTCATGACTCGTAAATAAATTAAGCGCTTCTCGGGAGGCAACTCGTGTTTAATTTTGTTGAATTTTATTTTCTTCTTACTAATTTTGTTTTGTCAAGAAAGTGCAGGTACAAATTTGGTGTGAAGCGGATTGAGGTAAGTTCGTGATAGAAAATTTTTCTAAGGAAAAAAATGGAATTTGGTGCCGTGAGTCCCCACTGCGCCGCAGTGGGGAAGTAACAAAGAGACTACGACGCAGTCTAGAATCACGGACCTCGGGTGCAAAAATCCCCACTGCGTCGCAGTGGGAGAAGGCCAAAGCCCACTGCGGCGCAGTGGGCGAGTTGACTGGTCAAGGGGAGCGGGGTAATAAGCCAGAAAAAGAGAATAGAGGTATTTTTATCCACAAAAATTGATCTCTCTTTTTCCTTCTTGCCTACAAACCGAAAACCCCTTTCAAAAACCTCCAAAAGCACCCGATTTCTCAATATTATTCACATTAATCTTGCATTTTCTTCCTCTTTTCTTCTAGTTTATCATCTATCTACTATCATCATTGGAAGAGGAGTAAGTTTTCTTGTTTACTTTCTTTGTATAATCCTTGATTTTTGGTTTTAATTTTTAGGTTGTAATTTACGAATTAATTAGTGGGTTTTGTTGATTATGGGGTATAGAAGCTATTGTGGTATGTAATTTCACAATTCAAACACTTGTTCATCCGTATTTGATTTGAAATTAAAGCTAGGGTTTTGAAAAATTAGGGCTTTTTGATGAACAAGTGTGGGGGAGGATTAATGTTTATTAAGTGTTGATTATTGCTTGTTGTAACTGTTGGAAGGATCTATTACCCCTAAATTGTGTTCAATTTCATGAAGAACATGTTTGAACTTGCCCAGAAACTATAGCCACTTCGCTGCAGTAGTGAAGGGTCTTGCCCACTACTGCGCCACAGTGGTTATCCACGTCCTTGTTTGTCCACTGCCTCACTGCGCCGCATTGAGGGAATGCTCATGCCCACTGCGCCGTAGTGGGGTGACTTCTCTGCCAAAGATTTGTCGTTTGTTTAACATGATTTTAGTTGTGCATTCCTTATATCTCATAATTGTTTGTCTTATTGTTTGTGATTACAGGATGCTACTGGAGTTGACAAGAGGAAACAGACAGAAGTCGGTCAAGCTAGCGGGACCGCCAAAGTCCCCGCTAAGACGGCTAGGAAAGCACCTGAAGCACCTACTCTTACTTTCTGGCCGGGGCAATTAAATGAAAAGCACGCATAGCTAGAGTTTGAAGGAATCAGACAACCACATAGGAACAACTACCTTAATAAGTTGTTCTCTCTTTATAAGCATGTTGTTTGCCCCCCAAGATACCTTCATCCTACAGGTGCTTAGTTTTTTGGGGTTCAGGGTGACATTGGCAGGTGGTTGAGCATTCAGGTACCAGTTGGTGGTAGGGTTGTTTATAATGATATGTGGCAAAACATTTTCCTGAATAGAGAACAGGTTTATCGTGAGTTGTGCTTAGAGTTTTACTCTACCTTGAAATTGACTAAGGAGTTGCATAAGGTCAAGGATATCTTTAAGGAAAGATGTGTGTTTTTTTTTTTTTGGGGGAACCCAAAGGAAGCTGTCTATAGCTGAGTTTGGGTATTATACTGGTATGTATTCGAGGGAGGAGTTGGATAACCGGGAATTCAGGCAACTGTTGAGACAGGGTTTGTATGTGAAAGCTGATTTGGGTGATGATGAGTCCATAGCACAGTATTGGACTCGGATTTCTGGAGGAGAAGCTTGGCCTACTGGTGGGTCAGTTAGTGTGTCGAAGATAAGGAGTGTTAGATTGAGGTTGCTGCACAGGATGATTGTTACATTTCTGGTACAGAGGTCCACACATTGGGACAAGGCGTACCAATTAGATTTATGGTTGATCAAGTTATTCTCTGAGGGGGCGCCCAGGAAATTTGTATTGGCCCCTATGGTTGTACTTGATCGCATGTGTAATCATTCTGATTCGGAGTTGGTGTTGGGGCACTTTATTATCCAGATTTATAGGCAGATGGGTATATTTGACTCTGATGAGTGCCAGACCGATCTTTCCCCCCGGGTTAATCAAGAGAGTTTGACCGAAAAAGAATTGATCCATGGGAAGATTGTTAAAAAGGGGTCGGGGGCCAGCCTGCCTGGTTAATGGATGACACCGGTGTTATTGGAGCGCCACCTCCAGATTTAGAGCCTGCTGATGTTGAGATGGGTGATGCTGCACCAGAGCCACCTAGGCGGGGGCGTAGCATTCCTGTCCCGAGCTCCTTTGATATCTCAATTTTTGGACAGACTATCCAGAACATTTATGAGGAGCAGCAGCAGAGCCACCAAGCATTTGATGACTATCAGTGGAGGATGGAACAAGATATGACCTGGATTGGTTCCCATCAGGCTTACACGAACTATACGTTAGATTACTATCAGCCCATGTGGAACGCCCAGTATCTTGGACAGGAGTTTGTCCGACCAGATCAGGTTCCTGCTTTTAACCGACCACCTATCCATGTTCCCACGTATCGTCAGGGCGGCAGTTCTTTCTTCTCTATGCCTACCCCAGGGAACATGTCTCCTAGGCCCATTGACTTGGGAGGATCTCCGCGTGGGCCAGTGCAGTTTGGCACTTTTCAGGGGGGTGTTCCGGATGCTGGTGGTTCTTCTTCTGGTTTTGTTGCAGGTACTGGCTCGGGATTTGCTGATTTTGCTAGTGGTTCAGGTGTATTTGCTGGAGATGTAGGTTTAGATGCTGGAGGTTCAGGCTCAAGAGTAGGAGGCACACCAGAGCAGACCACTAGCTGGGTGGATGATCTTTTTGGCCCACCTGGTGCTCCTTATGCCTATCATGGGCAGCAGCAATAATGATGATGATGATGACTTCAATCCGGTTCCGTGGGATGGGGTCATATTTGGTTGATTAATATTCAGTTTGGTATTTGGATGATTGTACCGTATACATTATTTCTATTTCTGTTGGTATTCACCCTACGCGGTGATGAGACATTGCATTGCATTTATATTTTCTTTTCTTTTCTTAGGTTGATTTGTTGCATAAAACAGTTATTACTTTGATAATTTGGGAATTTGGTTTAATTGTGATGGAAGTGCAGCAGGTTTTTACATTTGATGGCTATAGCGCAACACAAATATGGGGGGGGGACCCCTTGGATTCTTTTCTCACCTATTTTTCTATGGCATCAATGTTGCTTGTTTGACGGTGTGCATATGCTGGCAGTAAGTTCAGCGCCGCATTTTTGTTGTTGGTATGTTTGATGCACACACAACTCTCGCACCTTCCGTTTTGGTACAAGTTGTTTCTCCTGCCAACCAAAGTGTTCTTCCTATTTCGGAAGCGCAATGTGTGACACGGGGTCGACTAACTTGTTTTAAAACGGAATGTGTCCTTATTCCGGTATGTGCTCTATTTAACGATTTTGCGTACCCCTATTTACCTTATTTTGACCGAATATGGACATTGAGGGCATTGTCCATCTTAAGTGTGGGGGGTAGGTGGCAAATAGGTTTAAGCTACCGGGTTTATCACTTTTGTTGTTTTGCCTTTGTGATTTCTACCAGTTTTGTTGATGTGTCCCTCTCATAGACGTTTGGATTTTATCCAGGGGTATGAATCTCTCTTTTGAGTTATTCACTGTGATGTGCATGTTTTAAACTGGTGCTTTCAATTTGGCAGGATAATAGAAGTTGATATGATATTTAAACTTGAGTTGAACTTGTCCTTGTGGTAAATTGCTTTTGTCACTTAATTCTTAATTTACTAAGCAATTTTACTACAAAATTTTTCCTTAACAAAAAAATTTAATTGGCGAAGTGTGTTCTGAACGGTCGTTTGGCTAATCCTTTGGGATTGATAACATTACTTGCATACTCATATATATCCAAAACACCCAATTGTGAGATTTCATCATTTCGTATATAGTTGTGTCAGGTGACGGTTTTGGTTTGTTTGCTTCGTAAATACGTCCCTCAATTGTGAGTATACCGGTGATGTGTTGATTCTAGAACTTGGTCTGGTGATCGTGACGAGTACATTGGATAACGAATTGGCATTTAGGTTTGACCATATTTTTTTCTTTCTTTCTTTTCACTTTTCTTTTGTATATCCATACCCCTATTATACAACCCTATACATATATTTGTATATACATACATTTTTCCTTCTTTTGTATACCTTAGAGAAATTATACACATATACATCACTTTGACTTTAGCTTTACCCTTGTATAAATCCACCTGTTCATGTAAATTTCACCTAATTATACCTAACTTTACCGATAGTCTAATCCGGGGGACCGTTGATTGTCATTGGTTTGTTTAGATGGTTTGGGAGAGTTTCAGTGGATTGATTAGTGGAATATTCTTGTTTATGAGAATGCTTTTATGGGTTAAGTTATTGAGGATTGTCTTGGATTATTCAAACAAAGGAAGTAAAGTGTTATAGGCATGTTTATCATTGTAAAAGGGTATCTACTAATAGGGTAAAAATGGTTCAAAAAGAATAAAAAGAATTGGAAACAGAAAAATTAAAATAAAAAAAAAAAGAAGAAAGAACTTGGGCTACTAGTGGGTGTAAGTCCCAACTATTACTAGATGGGTGCTGAAGACACCTCTATGTCGATGGTGAGTGAACTTTGCAACACCATCAATTAATCTGGATATGACCAGTTTAGATTGATCGTGTACTAGGTTAACTGGAGTAAATGTATTAAGGTGACAGAATACGTAAATTAATACAATGCAATAATATAAATGACAAGTATATAAACTGGTGAGACAATATGTAGTTTTTCAAGTGTATTTTATTTATTGATTGTTTAAATAAAATATAAGGTTGTTGCGGAACCAAGATAATACATGAATGTATATATCCTAACAACCCATGAATTACAATTGATCTAAACTTGGAAATTCTCCTAAACAATCGAAACACTTAGAGTTGTCAAATGTTCCTTTTTGCGATTGAGAGAATATTGCACAAGTTCACCAATATTGCAGAATATATGTATTTGCAAAGTTGTTCAAAATGCTTGTGCAAGGACC
Organism: Erigeron canadensis; assembly: GCF_010389155.1. NCBI lineage: Eukaryota > Viridiplantae > Streptophyta > Magnoliopsida > Asterales > Asteraceae > Erigeron > Erigeron canadensis. Next base: position 16,563,083 of record NC_057764.1, read on the forward strand.
TCTATTTATAGTCGAAGATTGAGCATGGGGATCTCAACTTTGACGTACAAATATGGTTGACAGCACACAAAAGTATTGTTTAAATAATCCTTTGTGTGTGCTAAATAAAGTAAGACAAAAGTTTACTTTATTCAACCACTCTACATCTTTGCACCTTTATCCATAGACAATATCATTGTCCGGTTAAAAGGATGTAGAGTAAAAAGGTCCTCCTCGTAATCAGTGTAAAGCTTTGTAAGAGCATTTACACTGGAGGATTCTCCAGTTGATTGATCTGGTAGATTGTCAACTGGGCTTCGCTGCCATTGCCAATCTCTGTCTTCCATTTGTTGTCTTAGACTTCAACTGGAAGGTCTTCAGATTCTAGTCTTCTGATCTCAACTGGAGGAAGTCATCAGTTGCTAAACCTGTACAATGCAACTGGACTTCTAATATTTCGGACAATTCCGCATGCTCTCTAGATGTCGCTGGAGAGCTCCAGTTTGGCTTAAACTAACAAACCCCCTAATTGTCCAGAAATATTGTCAAGTATTTTCAAACTTGTTTCTATACAAGTTTAAGTTTGAAATACTTGAGTTTGATAAAACCTATTAAGTTTCCAAGACATTTTTATAGATCATCAAATGTCTTGGATTTTGTTTTAATTGTTTGTAGATCTTATCAGATATCTTACTTGTGAGTTACAATCTGGCAACTTGTATATACACAACATTTACAAAGAAGTTACAAGAAAGTAAACAAAATCACAAGCAGATAGTTAGAAGGAAAACTTAAACAGATGGCCCTTCGCCAGTTTTCCTTCTTTTTGTAACAGATGAAATTGGCTGTGTGTCCTCAAGATCAAGGCCTAATCTTTCTTCAATGTTTTCCTTGAACTTGATAAGATTTTGCAATACGTATTCCCAGCCCTTTTCAACCTTGTTCTTCCTCTGCCTCCCTTCCAGTAACCTCAACATCTCTACATGCTCAGAATGACCATACTGATGGACATCTGGGTTCTCAGTTGTTCTCTTAGGTCCACCAAAGTATTGTACCTCAACAACAAAATGCTTAGCACCAGGCTTGATCGAAACTTTAACATCAGTAATTTTGCCTCTATTGTGCCTTCGACGCTGTACATCAGACAAATATGTGCGAGCCTCAGATTCATTTGTCAGTTTAATTTTGCTCGTGCTCAGCTTTTGTGTAGCAACTCGAATATCATCAGTTGTGGGTTCAGATGGTTCTACCCAAGTCCTTAGATTTGCATCCCTTGGTAAAGCCTTTTGTTTTCTTCCTTTGGACTTGGGTGGATTCAACACTTTGGTGACCGCCTTCTTTACCTGCTCAGTTCTCTTGAGAATCCCTTCAGACCTAATCTCTCTGGCCTTCTCCACCGACACATTCAAACACTTGGCATCCAGTTCAGCCTCATCATCCTGATAGTGTTTGTCCAGTTCAACTTCAAGCATTTCCTTCAGTGCATTGACTATCCTTGGATCTTCTTTGATTTTCTTGTATTCAACAAGTGTCAAGCCAAGGAGTTGAGCATCAGTGATATCAACAAGAGGGATTGGAAGATTTCTTCTTGATTCGAATTGGTTTACCTTCATCTGTTTCTTCCTTTCCTTGACCAAGTATCTCGCTTTCAGTAACTGGAGGCAACAAATCAACATTGCCAGTTTCCAACATTGGTGCATCGGTGGCCGGTTCCATAGATTCATCAGCAATGGCCTTTCCCTTATCAATACTCCCCTTCACCACATCATCAAACACCTCAAACTCCTACTCACCAACCTCAGTACTGGTAGCTACCACTATCTCCTTCCCTTTACCTGAAGTCTCCACAAGAGTGCGAGGGGCATGAACAGACTTTTCCCCCTTGGCAACATCTAGTCCTTGCCTGATAGCTTCAAAATCTGCATGACTGGAGGGCAAGCGATCTAGAGGCTGCCATGATTGCATTGTCTTGCACTCTTTGAAGACTCCACAAATTATGCGAACTGTCCTCCACAGATGATTGATCTCCTGAGACTGAGTCATAACATTGCCACTTGTTTGCTCTTGACTCTTTAAGATTTGTTTGAGTATGGAGAGATCATCTGGAGAAAGCCCAGTTGCAGGGACTTCCTTAACTCCTTCAGGAACATCCTCCCTTCCTTTGCCAACTTCAGTGGTCAGATCAGATATAGCAGTTGAGTGTTCAGACACTTTGCTGGCCAGTGTATCCAGACTGCACCTCAACCGATCGATCTCAGATGTAATTGGAGTGAGATCGACCTGGGGCGCTGCAATCTTGGTGATCTCAGACATCACCTTTTCAATCAAATTGTTCTCACTGGCAGCCAAAGTTTCTTCGATTTTTAGACCCACTGAAGAGGCCAACTGACTACCAAGCTCTGTCACATCTAGGCCAGGTTTTGTTACACAGATCTTGCACCTGCCTTTCCAGATTCTGAATATCAACCTCTGATGATCTGACAGTACTGTTCAGCAGGTTAGATATTGAAGATGTGGCTCCAGATAGAGTCAGTTCGAATGCCTCCCTTAAAGATGTTACCAGTTGGTTGGAGGATTCCACTAACTCGTTCAGCTTGCCAAACACCAAGTCCTCATTGGCAGAGAACTTGTTGATCCCCAGGTCAACCACTTTAACATTTTGCAAATGATCCTTTTGGTACCTGGAGAGGGACTTGGTGTTTTTATCAAGTGTCTTTTGAATCTCTTCCACCCTCGTGAGAAGGTTCGAGAGATCGGCTTAGAAAGACACAAATTGGCTTTCCAGTGACGGAGGAGAAGGCTACTGGTGCAACTGGACGAGGTATGACAATATCTGGTTCTCCAGTTGCAGTAGCGTCAGTTGATAGAAGAGGAGGGTATGTAGAAATGAAGGGAAGAGATTCAAATTGTCGTTCATGCTGAGAATGCTCAGGTGTGAACGACGGCGACGGTAGTGTTAGGATGTGTCTATTTCTAGGCACACCCATAAAAGAAAGTAATTGGCGAGAGGCGAATATAGGAGGTATATCTAAGCTTTGTACATTTGTTGGGGAAACTGAACCATGTGGTTCTTGGGGTTGACCAAGGAGAGAAGGGAGCTGATCAAGTACAGTTGCATCAACCATCTCCTGGTCAGATTCAGTCTCAGATGAGTCCGAAGACTCAAGCTGAAACTCACCCTCATTTATGCCAAGATCCATAAATGTTGGGGGTGGCTGAACAAGTTGTTCAGACTCCTGATGACCAGTTTGAGTGGCCTGAATGGTTTCATCAGTTATGGCATCCGTTGCCGAAGCATCTTCTCCCTGGACAGAGGTGACTGGTGCCTCAACTACAACTGCTCTATCCTCAGTTGCAGTATCACTGGCAGCGGCTTCAGAGACCATAGTCACAGGTTGTGACTGGTCAGATGTAGCAAGTTCAGATCTGGATCTCCTTCTGCTTTTGGAAGATCTTCTTGCTTTAGGAATCGCCTGGACTCCAGCTTCTGCCATAGTCACCACACCAGCAGACGAACCGGTGGGTCCCTCATTATTTTGAGGCCCGCCCAGTTGCCTTTTTGACTCACCAGATGGTGGTGCATCAGTTCGAGAGAATGCAAAGATCATTCTCGGGGAAATCTGGACTTCATCAGAAGTGGACACCAGATTGTCCAGATTCCTTAACAGTTCTGGCACAAAGAACAATGATTGTGTATTGTAGTACTCTTCTCTGCCCAGAACATGAATGAAACAGAGGGACAAAAATCTTGAGAAGGGGATACAAGGACTCCTGTTGCCCTTCAGCTTAAACACCAGGCTCCTGAACAAAATACCAGCAAAGTCCACCCTCAGTCCATTCTAGAGGCAGTAAGCCATCTCTGCTTGGAAGGAGTTTATCTGGTCCAATCCACCAAAACTCCCTCCCAAACTCTCCACCAAGTGAACCATAAAGAACTTCCAGGATGGTGAAAGCCCTCTCATTGTAATGGACCCTTTGGTCTTCAAAACATCCCCTTCCACCATCTCCTTATTCCCCATGTCAAGGAAGACCTGACGGAAATTTATATTGGAGGGAATCACCACTGGATTTTCATTATTTCTCCAGTAGTTGAGGTTAAGGGCTTCCCTCAATGTTTCAGCGATGATGGTACACGGGACCGACCCATCCTTTAAAGAAAAGGAGATGGATGAGCAGTCCTCAGAGAGAGAAGCAGTGTACCAGAACTCGCACAAGTAGTCGTGAAACAGCTTGTTTGGGTTCAAAGAGAAGGCATCGCTGAGGGGAGAAATCCGAAGAAAGGATTGGATTCTCCCTATAAGAGAGTCAGCGGCCTGGTGCCCTTGAAGAGATGCCATTGGATTATTTAGATTTAATTTGATAAGTTTAAAACTAATGGGAGCACCAGTGGCACGAGTAACATTTTGTGATGGATTGTACTCAGCAGTGAGTAGATTCACATCACGAGAACGCGATGAAGAAGAAGATGATTTAGGAGCCATTTGTGAAATTGGATTTAGGGTTTTGGACTTAAAGAAGAAAGAGAGAAAGGGATCTCGAATTGTGAATGATTGGAAGAGTAAATGAAAGGAATTTTGAGTGAAGTAAATGAGACGGATATTTGGTGGGGGTATATATAGGCAGTAAAATATTGCCAAGATATATACAAAAAGATATTTTAGCCCCCAAAAGTTTGAAATAATTTGTAAAAAAAGTGATTTTCTGAAATTTTGAGAATTCAAAAATTTTTAATACCTCCCATCAAGCATTTAATGCTACGACGGCTGGTATTCCCACTCACCCACTAACTTCATCAATATCCATAAAAAGTGCAGTACATTTCAGCAAAAAGTCTTGACACGTAAGACATGTCATGTGACGTTTGTGAGTGCGAGGTGAGCACTCAAGTAACATCACGTGTCACAAGTATCCACCAAGTAAAACATAACGTTATGAAATCTGGCTGACCACCATTTTGAGACAAGACCAAACTAGCAAGCTGGAGAAATTTTTCAGATGCCAGTTTCAACTGATGACTTTCAGTTGCATTTTTCAACAAATTTTATTTTGAAAAATATCTTGAGTCTTTTCCCCCTAAAAATGTGATCCATTTGATCAATGACTAGTCTTTGAGTACATCAAGGCGTTCAATCTCCAACCAATCAAGGATCACCTGGACCATCCTCAACTGAAGGGCCTCTCCAGTTTAATGAGGATTTAACATACCCAGTTCACTGATGAGATGTTTAAAAGTTTTCTCATCAAGAGGTTTTGTAAAAACATCAGCTAACTGTTTATCAGTGGGGATGAAATGTATTTCAATGTCTCCTTTCATAACATGATCACGAATGAAATTATATAGATATCAATATGCTTTGTCTTTGAGTACATCACTGGATTGTGAGATATAGCAATTGCACTGGTGTTGTTACAAAAGATTGGGGTTCTTGTGAATTTCATACCATAACCAAGTAACTGATTTTTGATCCAGAGAATCTGGGCACAGCAACTGGCCGCAGAAATGTATTCTGCCTCAGCAGTAGACATTGAGACCGAAGTCTGCTTCTTACTGGTCCAACTCACCAGTTTCCCCCCTAGGAAGTGACATCCATCAGTTGTGGATTTTCTATCAATCTTACAACCTGCATGATCTGAATCTGAATAACCCATTAGATCTAACCCTGAGCCTTTGGGATACCAAAGACCAAGGCTAGGGCACCCTTTCAGGTACCTGAAAATGCGTTTAACAGTATGCAAGTGTGATTCTTTTTTATTTGCCGGAAATCTGGCACATAAACATGTTGCAAACATTATATCTGGTCGACTGGCAGTTAAATACATCAGTGAACCAACCATTCCACGATATTCTTTTTGGTCCACTGGTTTGCCATTTTGGTCAGAGTCCAAATTTAATGGAGCTGAAATAGGTGTGGTTTTTGATGGGATAGAATCATATTTGTATTTTCTTAACAAATCTCTGACATATTTTTCTTGGTTAATAAAAATACCATCCATGGTTTGTTTGATTTGTAAACCTAAGAAAAATGTTAATTCACCCATTAAACTCATCTCATATTCTTGAGACATAATTTTCGAAAACCTTTTACATATTCCATCATCAGTTGACCCGAATATAATATCATCAACATAAATTTGTACCAGCAAGATATTACCTTTTTCTTTCAAGATAAACAAGGTATTATCTATTGCACCTCTTTGAAAACCATTTTTGAGAAGATGTTTAGTTAGAGTATCATACCAGGCTCTTGGGGCTTGTCGAAGACCATATAAAGCTTTGTTTAGTCTATATACCCAATGAGGATGCTTTTCATTTATGAAGCCTGGAGTCTGTGTAACATACACTTCTTCTTCCAACGTGCCATTCAGAAACGCACTTTTTACATCCATCTGAAAGACCTTGAATTGCAAGTGAGCAGCATAAGCCAAGAAAATTCTGATGGCTTCAAGTCTTGCAACTGGAGCAAAAGCTTCATCGAAATCAACACCTTCTGCTTGACAATAACCCTTGGCAACCAATCTAGCTTTGTTCCTTATAACGTTGCCATCTTCATCCATCTTGTTCCGGTAGACCCACCTCGTTCCAATGGGTTTTCTCTTTAACCCTGGAGGACAAGGAACAAGCTCCCAAACATTGTTCCTTTCGAATTGGTTGAGTTCTTCTTGCATAGCTTCAACCCAGCTTGGATCTGCCATAGCCTCGTCAATCTTCTTCGGTTCAATCAGTGATAAGAAGGTGACGTTGAAGCATTGATCACTTGTGGCTCTTCTAGTCTGAACCCCACTATCTGGATTGCCAATAATCTGCTCGATGGGATGAGCAGCAGTCCATTTAGTGTATTGACTAGGTTGATATATTACAACATCAGTGCAAGACACCTGACGATCTCCAACAGATGTAGCAACTGGAGGAGGATCAGTCCAAACTACGTCAACTTCATCATCAGTGTCAACTGAAGAGTTAACATGATTTTCTTCAAACAAAGGTATATCTTGAAGAACTGGAGAAGCTTGAACTGGTTCTGATGTTGTTGTGGCACGTACATCAGATCCAATTACCAGTTTTTCAGGTAGGTTAAAACTGATAGAAGGATAAAATGAGGTGTCACTGATGTTCTTCTTTTCTTTAGCTGGTTCCAAGACTTGATGTCTGGAAACATTTTCTGGTGTACTAACTGATTGATGAACCTGATCAGATACACCAAAATCAACTGGGACAACTGAAGATAAATCAAGGGTTGGTCTTTTGTTGATTGCTTCATTTGATTCATCGAATGTGACATGAATTGTCTCATGTACCTTTTGGAGTCTATAGTTATAAACTCTATAGGCTTTTCTAATATCTGAATACCCCACAAAGACACCTTCGTCAGCTTTTGCATCAAATTTTCCCAACTGACTGGAATCGTTTAAAATGTAAACAGGACAACCAAATACATGGAAGTATCCAATATTTGGTTTACGATTCCTGAGGACTTCATAGGCAGTCTTCCTGTGTCTCTTGACATAAACTGACCGGTTTTGGGTGTGACAAGCAGTTGCCACAGCTTCAGCCCAAAAACAGGTGGGAAGACCAGATTCAGATAACATACTTCTGGCAGCTTCAATCAATGTGCGATTCTTCCTTTCAACCACACCATTTTGTTCTGGAGAACGAGCTGATGAAAAGTTTTGAGAAACGCCAGTGTCAGTGCAAAATGTCTCCAATTCTTTATTAATGAATTCTGTACCATTATCACTTCGCAACTGACACACTTTCTTGGTATACTTGAGTTCAATTCGCTTGATGAGAGAGATAATTTCACCAGGTGCATCACTCTTTGATCTGATAAATATCACCCAACAAAATCTGGTGTATTCATCGACCACAACTAAAGTGTACCTCTTACCAGCTTTAGTTTGAATATTCACTGGACCAAAGAGATCCATATGAAGCATGTGAAGAGGTTCAGTGATATTGAAATTCTGCCTGGTCTTGAAACTGGCTCTTTTCTTTTTGCCCATTTCACACCCTGGACATGGCGTCTCCTTTGTAAAGGAGAACAAAGGTATCCCATCAACCAGTTGCTTCCTTGACAACTTGTTGATATTTTTGAAATTAAGATGGGATAACCGTTTATGCCACAGCCAGTTGGTGTCCTCATCAGCCTTGACATAGAAACAATGCTCTTTTGGAGCAGGCTCCATGTCCATGATGTACACATTCCCCTTTCTTGGTGCAATCATGACTACCTTCCAATCCTTGTTAAAAACAGTGCCTTAAGCAATGTCGAACAGTACCCTATATCCATCATCACAAAGTTGACTAACACTTATCAGGTTATATTTCAAACCATTGACAAACACAACTTTTGTGAATCGGATCTGCCCATTGTCAACAATACCATATCCTTCACTTTTCCCACTTCCATCATTACCAAATGTCACTGCTGGTCCATCGCAAACAGTGGACTCTTTCAACAGGGGCTTACATCCGGTCATAGTCCGGCCAGCTGCGCTGTCCAGATACCAAATATTCTTCTTTCGATCGCCCTGCACACCCAAGTAAGTAATTAGTTATTTTTGTGAACCCATCTTTTCTTGATGGGTCCACTAGACTTCTTCTGAGAAGTCCCAGGTGCTTGACTTGGTGTAGAACTGGATGAAGAAACTGGAGGGTTCTCTCCAGTTTCTGGAGTAAAAACAATTGGTTTTAGTGGAACATTGACCTCCTTTTTCTTTTCGATGTTTGCTCCTTTCTGAGCAGATTGTTTTATCTTTTGTTTTTGAGGAGGAGTTTTGACATTTTTTTTTTCAACAGAAGAAAATGCAACTCCTTCCAAATTCTTAATTCTGGCAGATCAACTTTTTACCTGCCTTGACAAATTTTGGAGTTGATTCTCCATTTTTAACAAAATGTTTTTTTCATCAAGCTGCTGGCCTATGGACTTGGCCTCAGCGGGGGTTTTAGTCTTTTGAGTTGAGGACTCATTTGACTTATGAGGTAAAGGATTGTCACCAGATTCCTTTTTAACTGGAGCTTTAGCCTTCTTGGCTCCAGTTTTGACCTCAACAGGGTTAGTCTTAGTGGATTCAGATTTGACTGTGTCAGAGGAATCATAAGGAGTTTCAACCCTAACAGATTCTGGCAATTGGTGAATTGTGGGTAAAACAGCTGCCATCTGAAGATCACCAGATTTCCAGGCAGTTTTTTGAGCATCAATGGTTTTAGAAAAATCGTCATAATTTTTACCAGATGCTTGTACCCAAGAATTGATAACCATGTGTTCCTTTTCAAGATCAAATTTTAGTTTTTGGTTATCTCTTTCCAATGCCTCTTTTTTCAAATCTGACTCTTTAAGAGCCAACTGGACACTTTGCAAATCATTTACTTGACCTTTCATGTTGTTAAATTCAACCAAAACTGTTTCTAAGTATCTTTCACAATCAGTTCTCATGGTTTCAACAAATAACAAGTCATCATTCAATGATTCAGCAATATCCAGTTTCAATTCTGAATCTATCTCGACATCATAATCCCTTACCTTCTTTAAAATGATGTCAACCCATCTTCCTGACACAACATCATCTTTCACCACTGGTTGTTGATTCTCCAATGCCATGAAACACACATCTCTAATCTCTTCTTCATCATCAGATGAATCATTAGAGAGTTCCCATTTCCCTTCAGTTTGAGCCATCATGCACTTGTTCTTTTCTTTCTCGTTTTCTTGTTCAAGTGACATGAGAGCAATCTGTGCCTTAAGTTTCTTGTATTTGGCCTTATAATCATCAGTTTTAACAAAATTTAGGACAATAGGACCAGTTTGGTTGTTCATCTAACTAGATCTGCATTCCTTCATGAAATGGCCTTTCTTACCACATTTGTAGCAGGTAAGATTAGCCTTATCCATAGAAATTGAACTGGAAGCATTATTGGACCCATTAAATCGATTAGATTTATGCTTAAACCTATTAAAGGTTTTAGCAATCATGGCTACCAGATCATCATCGTCAGTTTCCTCACAACCATCACTGAGATTTATGGTTAGGCCAGAGTTCAGTAAGTTGTTTAACATTTCCTTCATAGAATGTGACTGGACATTCTCAGTAGACATTAAAGCAGCACAAGGTTGCCCAGAAAAGTTGGCAGCCTTGGAACTCTGAGCATGGTTTAAAGCATCTTGCTCAGCCAATAATCTTGCAGCATCGTTATCTTCAATGAATCTGAAGGCTGGAGGGAAGCAAGAGTATGGCTATGCAAGGTCTTTCCTTGTCTTAAGAAAAGAACCATGTGTGCCCATTTGGATGGCAAAACATCACAGAATTTTTCAAGAAGAATATCCTTATCCTTCTCCACTCCCAAGCCTCTAAGTTGATTAATTAGGCCAGTAAATCTGGTATAAGTACCAGTTAAACTTTCATTGGGAAGAGCAAAGAAGGATTCATACTTCTTGTTAAGAGCAACCTTTCTGGTGACAATGGTGTCATTTCCTCCTTCAAACTGGAGAACTAGTTCATCCCACATAGATTTTGCACTAGGAAATAGCACAAGAGTAGGAATTAGTTCCTCAGGTATAGCAGAAAGGATCATGTTTTTCAGTTTGGTATCAAGATCAACCAATCTGCGATCCTCATCTGACCAATGTTCCTCAGATTTCTCCCTGGTGCCTCTTCTCCCAGTAGGGTCGAGAAGAGGGCTAACACCACTGGACATGGGTATATATGGTCCATCCTTAAGGATTTTCAACATATACCTCTCTATTCCACCAAAATGCAAGAGCATTCTAGCCTTCCATGTACCAAATGTCTCACCATTCCCATCGAATTTGGGAACAGGAGAGTTGGAGTAATGTACATGAACGTGGTTAGCTCCAGGAGTTGGAGGAGGAGGAGGAGGGTTAGTATTTAAAGGAGTAGCAATATTAGGATTAGATTCATTTGGACCAGAACCATTCTCACCTTCAGCAGCCATCGAAGTAGACCTAGGTTATAGAATTGAAACAATTCAACCTGCCTGCTCTGATACCACTTGTAAGTCCCAACTATTACTAGATGGGTGCTGAAGACACCTCTATGTCAATGGTGAGTGAACTTTGCAACACAATCAATTAATCTGGATATGACCAGTTTAGATTGATCGTGTACTAGGTTAACTGGAAAATGTATTAAGGTGACAGAATACGTGAATTAATACAATGCAATAATATAAATGACAAGTATATAAACTGGTGAGACAATATGTAGTTTTCAAGTGTATTTTATTTATTGATTGTTTAAATAAAATACAAGGTTGTTGCGGAACCAAGATAATACATGAATGTAAATATCCTAACAACCCATGAATTATAATTGATCTAAACTTGGAAATTCTCCTAAACAATCGAAACACTTAGAGTTGTGAAATGTTCCTTTTTGCGATTGAGAGAATATTGCACAAGTTCACCAATATTGCAGAATATATGTATTTGCAAAGTTGTTCAAAATGCTTGTGCAAGGACCTCTATTTATAGTCGAAGATTGAGCATGGGGATCTCAACTTCGAATGGGTATTTCTCATTTTCAAATGTCTAGAAAGTTGTTGTATCATTATTATGGAAGACTTGGTTGATTGTAAGTTGTTTGAAATTAATACACCACAATGGTGTCGGGTTTGCTTGGTACTTTGGAGGTGTGTTCGCGGAATGGCATCTTATGGGTTGGTGGTTTAGTGGCAATCAATGATATGGGTTTGATTAGACTATTTTGTACATTTATCACATATATACTATATACTTTTGTTTCTTACCTTTCACCTATAACCTATAAATTTCCCATACTTCCTTGTTCATATCCATTTATACATACCCTTAGTTTAACTATACAACCACCCTTATGCCTATTTCGACGATGTACTTGACCCTTGCGCCATTTTGGTGGAGTGATGATCCTAGTTCAAGCCTATGGTAAAAGAGTATACATCACGACTGAGCTATCAGTGGTTCTTCATATATTCAACCCCGTAAGTAAGTTTATTGGAGTAGAATGATATTGATAGGATCGTTTGTTTCATTTATGCTTAGTTGATTATCGTGGCTTGCGGATTGTTCAGGTATTGTCAAACATTTCGGGTTTTCATTTAAGATTAAAACTGCTTAACCCGCATTTTGTCATTCGACATGCTCGGTGTTGCTTCTCTTTGATACTTGTCATTTGTTCGATAGTTTGATTGTCAAGGATTACTGTTACTTAATGTTTGGATTTGTTTGAGGACAAGCAATGCTCAAGTGTGGGGTGATTTGATGTGACCAGTTTATACCCATCGCCCACATCATTATTGGCCTATTTCTTATGTGTTTTAAGTCGTTTTCTTATGCATTTGGGGCGTTTATGGTGTTTGTTAGTGTTTTCAGGCTCTATACAGGTTACGCGTTCATTTGGTACATTTTCGGAAGACTTACTGGCCTAGAAGTTGATTTGTATTACCGAGAGTTGTTTCAAGTGGAAGAGATGAAAGTTTCAAGAATGGAAGAAAAATTTGTATACATGCATGTGACTGCGCCGCAGTGGGGTATACCTTGTCCACTACGCCGTAGTCCAATCCCAAGGACAGATTGTGAACAAACCCCACTACACCGTAGTAGGAACTGCAAGAGATTGACTGCGCCGCAGTCACCCAAAAGTCAAAGTCAAAAGCCTCTCACTGCGCCGCAGTGAGGGAAGGCACATCCCACTGCGCCGCAGTGGGAGCACGGGATTTGAAGTCCTGGGACGTTTTTCTGCATCAAAATTAGAGGAGTATAAAAGAAAACCAAAATCCTAATTCAAAACTTATCAAAAATCTTTCTAGGAGCTGTTCTACAAGGGTTCTTCAATCTCTAAGCAAGTTTTTCTTAGGCGGATTCGTTGAAGATTCACGAGCACCCATCTAGATTGTATCTACTTTTACTGTCTTGCAATTTCAATTTCTCAAACGATTGGTACATCATGTTTCTCTTCTATTTTAATTATTATCTTGGATTGATCATGAGTGGCTAAACGTTTAATCATCCACCTTGATGTAATGAGACGAATGATGTGATTGCAATATTTTTAATTCAAAAGGGTTTATTCAATTATCGTTGTTTTGTGATCTTGTTAATTTTAATTCTTTTTAATAATTAAATATGGTATTGGTTGCATATATTTCTTCGTTGGTGATACCAGTTGAATGTATATGTGATTTTAAAACTATTACTTGTCTATGAGTAATTATCACTAGTTCATGGTATGATAGTGAATGTCATTTTAAGAAAAGATTAATTTTGTCAACGTGATTCATAGCGGTTGGTGGTACCATGTTGTTGTACCATGTTGTTGTCACATAGGTTCAATTGATAATTCGATAGTCAAATAAACTAATTGTTAGAAAAAGTTGTCTTTACTTTGGTGGTACCGGCTTGGGTAATTCAACTGGTAATTAGGTGATTTGGTAATTTGTTCACGGTTGGTGGTACCACGGGAGCATCTTAATCTTGTCACGATTATCTTTAAATTCTAAAGAATTTGGTCTTAATCAAATGCAATCACATTTGAAGTCGAGTGAAGTCAAGGTGGATGGCTTTTATTTATATTGTTTGAAGTTCTTTTCAATTTTATGCAATTTGTTTTGCAAATCAATTTTAATTTAATTGTCAAAGAGGATTTTTGAAGCAACACCTGTTTTCCAAACCATTTCATAAAGCAACTAGTTCTATCCAATCCCTGAGAACGAACACAGACTTATCTCTTAACTATGTTACAAACGATCGGGTCCACTGTCTGTGAGTGCGTAGTAGTGAGTTTTTAGGTAGTTCTAGTTTTATAAATTTAAAGCTCGATTTTGCACATCAGTGATATATGTTTATGATATGTGAAATGTGCATGATTACATGGCTTGTTCATCTAGTTCACTAGACTTATTAAGTTGTCATGACAAGTGCACGTTTAAGGGCCCAAACGTAAAAGATGAATATGTGATGATGTTTAAGTAACGTGGACACCTAAACTATATGTGATGTAAACCGAGCTCGTAAATGATGTTAGAAGTGTTAAGCTTAACCCATACTTGCCCTTGCCCGGCGGGTGCGTATATGTGGTTGCTTGGGTGGCTCCTTGCATCATAATTACGTGGTTTCAGTATCTCCGGGTGGCGTGATTAACCACCAATGTCTTTGAACATACAGACTACTCTTGGATTGGCTTGCCATTCCTTAACAACATTGATGTACAGCCGTAAGGTTTGTCCATCCAGTCGGGTGTGACTTATGTCACACTTAATGAGATGTATATGTTGTGCCCTCAGGTCCAACATGGTGAGTAGGTAGATGTGAGAAGATGTGAGGCATGGGTAGATGGTCTTGAAGTTGGCTTTAGTTTACCCATAGTGGCTGCTCAATTTAGACATTTGAATTTTGTCATCATATTTATATTTTGTAATGACTTTTGTGGTCGGTTGTTTAATGTGGGGCAACCGATGGGTAGGAATGGCAATGGGGTGGGTGGGTTCGGGGCGGGTAGTAACATACCCGAACCAAAACCCGATAAGAAATATGCTACCCGTACCCGATCGATACCCATCGGGTATCTTATCGGGGAACCCATCGGGGATAAAATACTACCCAAAACCGACCCGATACCCGATCCCCATTACTAAACCAAAAACCCGACCCGGGAATAACCTAGTTGTCTTCTTCAAAATTAGTAGCAAAAACAAAGCTAGTATTCTTCAAAATTCTGTAAAACTCATAAAAACATAATCCATCGATATTTCGAATTTTGGACAAGCAATTATATTTAGCATAAACCATCTTACATAATAAACTATTATAGAAAGAGCCTGAGCTTTTATGCGAAGTCGAAAAACAAAAGAAAAATTGAATCTAAAGATGCAAAGAAAAACAAAAACGTAGAAACCATATTAGTTTTGCAAAAATGGGTTATTTCTCTAGAAAAGGGATCTTAAATTTTAGAGAGAAGTATGTTTCACATATTTATATTATTTACTTTCCTATCTAGTAGACATATAAGAATTAGGGGTGAGCAAAAACCGAACCGGAAAACAAAAAACTGAAAAAAACCGACAAAACCAAAAACCGAACGAAATCCATTGGTTTGGTTTTCGTTTTCTAAAAACCGAACGGATCGGTTCGGTTTTCGGTTTTAGGCAAAAACGATCCAAACCGAACCGGAAAACCGAGAAACCGAACCGAACAAAAACGAATCCAATGGTTTTGGTTTTTCTAAAAACCGAATGGATCGGTTTTGGTTTTTGTTTTAGGCAAAAACCGAACCAAACCGATCCATACTCACCCTAATAAGAATAATAACAATTTTACGATATATATATATATAGGGTAAAGTTATTTTAAGAACCATTTTTTTGCGAGAACCTTTGAGAACTTTTCAAATCAAGCCCAACCGATGATTGTTCTTTACATGAAAATTGTTTTTTAACTGTTTTCTGAATAACTTATGTGTAATTTTGAAGTTTATAATTGTGTGAAGGCATGGATTATCATCCGTTAAACAATTATGTGGATATTTGGATTCTTGATCACATGTGCACGAATATTGCTATGATCACATGTATGCAAGTCGATCACATGTAATCATAGCAATATTCGTGCACATGTGATCAAGAATACAAATCTCCACATAATTGTATAACGGATGATAATCCATGCCTCCACACAATTATAAACTTCAAAATTACACATAAGTTTTTAAGAAAACAATCAAAAAACAATTTTAATGTAAAGAATAATCATCGGTTGGGTTTGATTTGAAAAGTTCTTAAAGGTTCTCACAAAAAAAGGGCTTGGTCTTTTATTAATTGCTTCATTGGACTCGTCAAATGTAACATGAATTGTCTCATGAACCTTTTGAAGTCTATAATTATAAACTCTAAAGGCTTTTCTGATATCAGAATAACCAAGAAATACTCCTTCATCTGTTTTAGCATCAAATTTGCCAAGTTAACTTGCATCATTTAAGATGAAAACTGGACAACCAAATACATGAAAATAACCTATATTTGGTTTCCTTTTTCTGAGTACTTCATAGGCAGTCTTCCTATGTCTCTTGATATAGACTGACCTATTTTGGGTATGACAAGCAGTTGCCACCGCTTCAGCCCAAAAACTGGTTGGAAGACCTGATTCAGATAACATACTCCTGGCAGCTTCGATTAACGTGCGATTCTTTCTCTCAACAACACTATTTTGCTCTGGTGTGTGAGCAGAAGAGAAATTCTGAGAAATGCCAGTGTCATTGCAAAATGATTCAACTACTTTATTTTGAAATTCTGTAACATTATCACTACGCAACTGACACACTTTATGTGTATATTTGAGCTCAATTCTTTTGATGGGAGAGATGATTTCAACAGCTGCATCACTTTTGGATCTGAGAAACACCACCTAGCAAAATCTGGTGTATTCATCCACAACAACTAAAGTATATTTCTTGCTAGCTTTAGTTTGCACATTCACTGGACCAAATAGATCCATATAAAGCATGTGAAGAGGTTCAGTGATGCTAAAATTTTGTCTTGTCTTGAAACTGGCTCTTTTCTGCTTACCCATCTCACACCCAGCGCATGGTCTTTCCCTTTTAAAGGAAATCTGAGGAATCCCAACTGCAAGTTGTTAATATTTTTGAAATTTATATGAGATAACCTTTTGTGCCACAACCAGTTGGTGTCTTCATCTGCCTTGGTATAGAAGCACTGTTCTTTAGGAGCAGATTCCATATCCATGACATATACATTTCCTTTCCTTGGAGTAATCATCACCACTTTCCAATCCTTGTTAAATATGGTACCTTGAGCAATATCGAACAACACCTTATATCCATCATCACACAGTTGACTGACACTTATCAGGTTATATTTCAAACCATCGACAAAAGCAACTTTAGTGAACTGGACTTGTCCATTATTGATTATACCATATCCTTCAGTTTTTCCACTTCCATCATTTCCAAAGGTCACTGCCGGTCCATCTTGGACAGTGACCTCTTCAAGCAGGGGCTTACATCCGGTCATTGTCCGTCCATAGTGGAGTTTCTTTGCAATATGTTCACCAGATCTTGACTCGACCAGTTGGGGCGAACAGTATACCAGGTTATCTAGATGGTTTACTTATTAAGGTGACAAAGTAAATAAGTAAATACAAAGCAATAATAAATTAACTTGTATAGTAAATGGTGAGACAATATGTATTTTTTATATGTATTTTCTTTATTGATTATAAACAAAATACAAAGGTTGATGCGGAACCAAGATATTATAAGTATGTAAATATCCTAACAACCTATGAAATACAATTGATCTATAACTTGGAAATTCCCTTGTCAATCGAAACACTTAGAGTTGTGAAATGTTCCTTTTTGCGATTGAGAGAATATTGCACAAGCACACCAATGTATTGCAGAGTGTAATTGCAAAGACTTGTGTTTTTGTGTTGTGCAATGGCTTCTATTTATAGGCAAAGGTTGACATTGAGAATGTCAACTTTGCCGTACAAATATGGTTGAGAGCATTTAAGGATGTATGAACTTTTCCTTGAAAATGCTAAATAAAGTATGTCAGAGTGAATACTTTATCCAACCTGCTTTGTACTTTATACTAGGATAATATCTATTATCCGGGTAATAGTACATAAAGCAATAAAGGCCTTTTCCCCGTAATCAGTGTAAAGCTTTGTAAGTACTTTACACTGATATTCTCCAGTTTTGATCTGGTTAGATGGCCACTGGGCTTCGCTGCCATGGCCAGTCTCTTTCTTCCATTTGATGTCTTCGACTTCAATTGGACGGTCTTCAGGTTTGGTCAGATCTTCAACTGGAGGAAGTCACCAGTTGCATAAACTGTACAATGCAACTTGACTTCGCATATTTCTGGACAAATCTTTATGTCTCCAGATGTAACTGGAGACTGGCCAGTTTTGCTAAAACTGGACCTACCACAGATTCTCGTTAGATTCACTTTACCTAGTTAGTAGTGCTGTCGCTAGACTCACACTACCCATTAAAACAAATTCTCGCTAGATTCATTATTTTAAGCATTATGACCTAAAGTTTGTGTTACTAATTCATCTTTTAATTACCTGGCTCTTAAGCCATGACCAGATATAATTCCCTCCGGTGACCATAGTGCTCGTTTCCAAGTCAAAGGATCGCGTCTGGTATTGTTAAGCTTCATGTTCAATTCATCCTAGTTATTATGGTTCTGGATCCCTCGGTTATAAGTGAATCACTTTTTACTTCTAGTTATAGACCGACTAGTTGTTTTCTGTCCTAGCATATTAGTCCTAGTGCATGATCATAGACAACCATTAGAATTAAACTAATATGTTCAGATATAAAACCAATAGCAACATGAATTACTAATAAACATGGATCTACGATAAACAGTAAAACACATTTAAGCATGATGTCATTTACCCTCTCTCTAATCTTCCGGGAACCTGCATAATCACATCATTCATTAAGTACCAATAGTTCCGGAATAATAACTCATTTAAGCATAGAAATGAAACCTTTCTTTATGGGTTTTTATCACAAAATGGACGCTCATCAATCTCCCATACTTTTAATCATACATAAACGTTTGGAAGGTTTTACTTATGAAAACGTATTTTGTTGTACCACCAGGCGGTACAGCCTACCAACCAGTTATGAGTATCATACAGTGCTTGCTAAGTGCTCCCGACTACCTAGAATGAGTACAAGATCGACATATATGCTAAACGAAGTGTTTTTTGCAAACTGGGCATCAGGTGCGTTGCACCACCTAACTGGTGCGTCGCACCAGTCAACTAAAAACTTACATCAGATATAGGTGCGCCGCACCAACCCTTGGGACGTCGCATATCGGGATCCATCGAAAATCCAGAATCCCAATCTGGGCAATGGTGTGTCGCACCACCTATTTGGTGCGTCGCACCTAGGGTGCCGACCAACAACTTAATTTTTAAACTTGCTCTAAACAATTCCCATTCGATCTCAAACCCTGAGCCCGACCTGGGGACATAAAATTGACCTTTTTAATGATACTTTTGATGACTCAAATCAATCAGTTGATCCTTTAATCCTTTACAACATAAATCAATCATTGAATCACCCGAATAACATGAAATCGGTAACCGTTTAATCAATTAACCCAACCGAAACCCCATGGCCTGGATTGAAAGAAAAATATTACCTATATCAGTATACATGCCATATTTCAAGGAAAATATTACCTATATCACCTATACATGCCTTAGGGGATTCAAGATCTTAACAAAACTTGATCAATACGGCACGAAATAATGAAAGCTTGGAGGGAACTTGCTTTGAGAGGGAGGGAGGAATGGCTGGAGGTTTCCTCACGTATGGGGCTGATTTTTGTGACAACTAAGGATACCTAATTGCACCTTAACCCTTGGCCATCAACTCCTAATCTTGCACTTTGGGTCCCTCAACTTCTAAACTTGACTTTCTTAACTTAAACCTCTATCGGGAGTCTTAACATTCTAACAAGCACTTAGTCAATTACTTTCATTAATCATCATATCGATCATTTCATATTAAACACATAAGCATTTAATCACGTAATCCCATATAGGGCACATAACATAACGGACCTAACGTTAACTAATGGAAAGTCATATAGTCAAACATAAAAAGTCTGGGATGTTACACCCGATCCATTACCCGATAACATTGCCCTACCCCGCCCCAGAAATTTCGGGTTTCGGGTTTCCCCGTCGGGTTCGAATTTTTTTGCCATCCCTACCGATGGGTTTCCATTTGAATCTACTTTAATGATATGGCTAGTAACACCAACTAATAAATAAACCAAACAGATTTTGTTGGTTTGGACTTTTAAAGTTTAATTTCGCTTTCTTTTAACGATGTTAAGTGAAAGTTTTTGGAAATCCATATTTTTAAATGAGGGGTGTTACAAGTTGGTATCAGAGAATGGTTTGAGTGAACCAATAACTATACGTTTGCCATAAGAATTGGAGTTAAACCGATAAAGATCAAGTTAGGCTTAAGTAGGTATGCTTAGCTTTCGAGATGAAATGCCTTAGGACGGGTTTAGGATGAATGAGAGTGTAGGATTAAGGCTATACGATAATTGTTTTGTTGATATGTGAATATGTCTTTTACCCTTTATTCTCATGTTTCCTCGCTTCTCCGTCTTTAGACTGTTCAGTTGCTACGATAGACAGTCCTGGAGTTGATGTGCTATTTCCCTAATTGAACTTGATGAATGTGCGCTGTAATTTATGTGTAAAGTGGTTGAAATGAAAGGAAATTGTTGGATTAGGTGAAATGGTTTCCGATGAATGGTGTCCAACCCACAAGGTTAGTGACAAGGACCGCAACGGAAATGAGATGTCGTATGGATGATAAGGATTGTGTGAATGTAATTGGTGAAAGAATGTGATACATAAATGTGGTAACTAACTTGCATGTGAAGTGATATAACTATAATTATGGTCCAGAACATAATTGCAATTGTATCATGACACGAGTGTGTTTGTCTATCCATGCTTGTGTTGACCGTTGTTCAAGGAAACAAAGTTGGAGGTATTTCTATGTGTTATACCTATATGTGTAGAGAGTAAACACCGTGTTATAACTCTAGTGATATAGATGTCTGAGATGTGTGGAGTCGTTTACTCACGGCGATGAAAGTCATATTTGTTGTTTCATTTTGATGTGTTATATGCGAATACCTCATAAGTAATGCCGGAGGTGTGATGAAAGTCCTATATATCAGTTAAGATATGATGGTAGTCGAATGTACTTATCACACAAATCTTATGAAAAGCAAATGAGGGTAATGTTCGTTGAGTATGTATGCAAGTTCTCCTTATATGGTGAGTCTGATGTTAAGATGATTAACTAGTAACGATAAAGTTGCATTAGTTCATGAAGGATACTTCTGTTACTCCCGCAAGATTGTAGTTAGATCCTCCCTATTAATTTTATTTGCCTAGGAGGAATGAAATAAAGCTGACACGGGAGTAATTGAAAGATGTTGATGTTGTTTAATGTTTTTAACGGATTGTGAGTCTATGTGGAAGATGGTTTTATCTCTATTGACGTTTAATAAAGTTATGCAAAAAGGGGCAATTCCTTGACAACGATTCTCAAGTTTATTCTATCGATGAAATGTTATTTTCTCGCCTATGTGATTAAAAATTCACCTTTCGTTTCTAGGGTTGATATCGTTCGTATATTTATGATGCATTTCCTAAGGATCTCTTTGATCGTCTTTTCGACCATCAGGTCAAGCTCTCTATTGAGCTTTGATTGGTCTGTTGCTAAGACACCTTATTTGTCTTACTACTACGGAAATGAAAGAGCTATTGTCTCTGATTCAATCATTGATTGATAAGGATTTATTCGTCCGAGTTCCTCGCCCCGGGGAGCGCTGGTGAGGCAGGTAGCAGCGCTGGTGATGTCAGGAGCGGCGCTAGACTACTTTGCAGCAGGTCCAATGGCGCTGGTGTGGTGTGCAGCGGCGCTGAGATGCCCTAATGCGTTCCCAGCGGCGCTGGATGACATATAGTGGCGCTTTTGAATCCTGTACGTGTTCCAAGGTCTGATTTCTTTAGTGATTTGATGCTCGAACTCCCGCACACTTAGCTTTTGGCCAAGTGCATAGTTTCCTTCAGACTACAAAGCAAAATACTCCTGCACACTTCAATCAAAATATCAAAACTAAAGATAAAAAGTGTTAGAAATATAAAATGGTGTTAAATTGTAAATTAGTTATTGTGGAAGGGGTTTTAGTATAAATAGGATGATTTGTATATAAACCCTAACCACCTCATTTTGTAAGAAGCCTTTTACATAATTTCCATACCATTGTGTTCGAAATTTTGAACGATCCACGAACATAATTTCAACCGATTGTGTTCGAAATTTTGAAAGTTGAGCTTACTTTTTGTTTCTGAAAATTATGTTTTTTTTGGATTTCGAAGCTGTTTAGTGATTCTGATCAGTGATTTGGAGTGGATTAGTGTTAAATTTGGTTAATCAATTTTCAATTTGTTTGTTTGATCAAAATTAGATAAATTGTGTGTATTAATGTTACAAATAAGCTCGGCATTTTATTGAAAAACAAAAAGGAAAGTCAACGAAGCAACAGTACAGATCACTGATCGGAACAAAACTTAAACTTAAACTTAAACTTAATAATAATAAAAATAAAAAGTAGAGAAACGAAAAAAAAAAGGAACAAAACTTAAACTTTCTTCCTTCAATCTTCTTACCTCGATTCCTTAACCATTTTTGATCAAATCGGCCTGAAATTTATAAGGTTTTAATCACAATAGAAAGCTAATCATAATCATATTTTTCGTTTTTCGATTTGGCGACTTTTGACGGTGGTGAAGATTCCGGTGAACTGTTGAGTTTACCAGCAACTGTTCGTTTCAAAAAACTGTCGGCTAGGATTTGTTCGCGGTCAAATACTGAGTTGTTTGCAACAAGTTTCAAGTCTTGGATCGAAGAAACAACAAAGTTATCGGAGTTTTAATTTCTCCAGCGAACTGACAACTTTTTCGACAAACGTGAAACCTATTGTTCTTGGTTAGGGTTTGCTCGGAGTTTGATTTCAAACACTTCGGTGGTAATTTCAAGTGCTAGTTCGAAGAATCAAGTGTCTAATCGTAGTTTGAAGTATTCCGGCAAGTTTGTTGCATTTTTCCGGCCGTTATTCCCTGATTCTGATCATCTTCCATCTCATCTATTTGCCGAGGAGGCAACACTGCTGTACGCCGAGTTGAATTTAGCCATTCACTGAAGTTCATTACTTGTATTTGCCGAAGTCACTGATCAATCATTTTGCCAAATCAATCAAGGTCACCAATACCCGTAACTGCCGACTTGAGAGCTCGGCACACCAATCAACTTACTTTGTCGAATTTCTTTCATTCTATCGCATTTACCGAGCTCGGAAAACACCCAAGTCTAGTTTGATTGTTGTGTTTGCAGTCTTGACATCACCATTTGCAGATTTGTGTCTTCTGAAATTGAATAACTCACATTTGCAGAGTTTATTTCTCTGCAAGTCATAAAACTTGACTTCTTCTATCTGTCGAGCTTAGTGCTCGGCAAACAATACCATTGCTCTTCGCATTGAACATGGCTGTGTTTTGATCTTTGCACTATAAATGTAACTTCTTGTGGATTTGTGTCGTGTGCAGGGAAAAGAAACTCACAACTAATATTTTTTTTTTCCATTTTATATTACAGAAGGTTGGAAGTGATTAAGACATACAAATTTTTTTATTTTTTGAGCATTAAAGTTTGTTAAAAAGGTGTTGTGGAGATATTCAAGAAATCGAGCTTTATTAGGTTTAAGAGAAGCACATGTGTTCTTGTAATGGTTGAGATGTCAAATGAATCAAAACGTGTGTTATACTTTTTTCTGTATGTCAACTGTAAAGTATGTTGAGCGTCTTACATTACTAGTCGTATGGTTGAGTGTTTTTGTTTTTAATTGATATGTTTCTTTCTTCATAAATTTCTCATTTTTTTTTAGGATTAGGCCGAGTAAGGTTTAATTTTGGTCTTAAAAGTGTGATTGGGTCATTAACTAACGGTTAATTGGGCTCAAGTGTTTAGAATTTCAATTGGGTTGGAAATTTGTTTTATTTTGGGCTTTAAGTGTGGAACTAATTTAGTTTACATCTTAATTGTGGGACTAAATTTGTAAGGTACTTGTCTTGAGTTGTTCGTTTGCTAATCTGTCATCAAGTTTTTTTTTAAGTCAAAATGTCAACCATAATGTTCAAGTATAAACCAAACATTGAGTCGTATCACCTTCATGAATCGAGAGTGTTCATGTTTTCGAGGTCATGCTTGTGTTATTCAAATGATGCATGCGTTTTCGGATAAATTCGAGAAATACATAATTCTTTGGAAGGAACATGAGAGTCTTACATTTGCTTTTGACCAACTCAAATTTGAAAACAAAAAGCTCAAATCCGCAAATGATCTCATTTTGTCCAATGTGGAAAGTTTTCAAAAAGAAAATGATCATTTAAAATCAAAGATTTTCAAATTAACAAATGAGTTAGACAATTCTTTTACATAGCTCAATCAAAACATTTTAGACAGTCAAATCAAAGAACTTGTTTTTCAACAAACGTTTTATGAGCAAACCTATCAGTTGCAAAACAAGTCCTTCATTTTTAAGAAGAAAGCTGAAGAAGAACGATCTAATTTTTGTGCTCAAATCAAGTGTCTTGAAGACAAGTGTTTGCAATTTCAGTCAAACGAAATATCTTTGACCAAGAAAATTTTTGACCTTGAGATTGAATTGCAAACACAAACCAAATCTTTTCAAAGTCCATATCATTGTTCTGTGTCTTCTAACTCATCTAAAAAAGTTGTAGAAGTTTGCACTCAACTTAATTGTCCTATATGTGAAGTTGTGAATTTCCCTGTGCAAACTCATTGTGATGTGGTTAACACCACTGAGACCTCACCTCTAACTGATTTTGATTGTGGTTCTAACAAGGTTGAGGTTTCTAAATGTTTTCCAAAAACCGAGTCTTTCAAACCTAAAGTTGATGTTCCATAGAGGATTTACACGGGTAAATCTTTAAAACCTTTTGAAAGAAAGTTTTCTCAGTTTACTAATTACTCCTTGCAAAAGGGTAAGAAGTATGCTAAGAAACCAAATTTTGATGGAACAACGACTTTAGTGTCTTTTTTATCCTTCGAGGATAATTCGTCACACATCTCTCAAGCCAAATCTTAGTTAACGAAATCTAAATGGAAACCGATTTTAAAATCTAAGTCAACTGAGTCAAAATCATTCAAGTATTCTTTTTTGGAACTTTTTGATCTTGCACCAACACCCGTGAAAGCAGTCATGCAAAAAGTGAATGATTTTGGTTCGAAAAATCATTTTTCAACTCCATCTCCCAAGATTGGATGTTTTTCGAAGAATTCAAATGATTTTTCACCGTTGCTTCCACGAAAACTCTTTTCAACTAAACCACCGGGTTTTAGTTCTTCGTGGAATGCAACATCAATTCATCAAATCGATGAGACTTACATTTAGTCTTTTAACAAATAAAAAACCGTTGGGCCTATTCTCAAATGGGTTCCAAAGGTAATTTCGAAATGATTTGATGAAACGTGGCTTATACACACATCAGTGTATAACCCGTGCTAAAGTCGTTTTCGTAATTTTTTTCTTTCAGAAAAATCCAAAAAGATTTTCAGGTTTTTTTTCATTTTTTGAAAAATCCAAAATATTTTCATTTTCTTATTTTTGAAAAATCCAAAAAGATTTTCTATTTTTATTATTTTATTTACTTTGTCTTTTAGTTACTCACAAAGTATTAGGATGAGATGCAAGGTATCGAACCCCTTTGTGTACTGCCTTTATAGGCTCATTTTAATGTTTGTGAACAACTTTTAAACTTTTTACTCACCCTTTATATGTAAAACAATTTGTTCAAATCATGCAGATATTTAGGAGGAGTTTGTTTATAAAACCAAAACTTCCAAGTGTTTAAACTCATTTTCCATTTTTATAAACACTTTGGATGTTTTTCAAACCATTTTCGATCATATTGAAAGAAGTTCGGTGTTAGATTTGCACACGAGAGTTTAGGCCACTCATAAAAACTCTATGATCTTTTCATCACCGATGAGATCTAACCCCGGAGTTATATTCTCTATTCTAGATTGTGAGGGTCTTTGAGTGATGATGATGTTTGTACAAATAGGACATGAGGGAGTAGTCAAAAAGTGACATGTTACGGTGATATGATGTGAGAAAGGGCTAAAAGAAACAAAATCCCTCCCCAAAATTCTCAAATAGCCTGGTCAACACGTTTCTATCGAATTTCATTTGTTGATGTGGGAAACCGTGCTAGATGTAATGCTAGTGCGTAAGACGTGGGAAATCGTGCTAGATGTAATGCTAGTGCGTAAGACGTGGGAAATCGTGCTAGTTGTAAAGTTAGTGCGTAATATGTAACATGATGTAATATGTAAAGATGTAAGATGTGAGAATAAGTTGATTAAGATGAATATGTGAGAAAGATGTACATGTAATTTAAGATGTGAGATTACAATGTGTCGTGGGATTTAATAAGATGTGTTGAGACGTGTGATAAGTATGATGTATCGTTGATAGGCACAATTAGAAGTATATACTCTACATGTGCTAATATGTATACGTGGGATATGTTTATGTGTGATATGCCAAGATATGATATGAAGTTACGTTTAAGTGGTAAGTCTATGTTGATATGATATAAGATATTGATTAAGATGTGAGTATACGATGATATGATGTATATGTTGATATGAAATGAAATGTGATGCAATGTGGGAAAAAGGAAGTGTGGGTTGATATATGATTGTTGTGGATGATACGTAACGTGATTATGTTTTATGAAAGTAAAATGAAGAACGTTCTATCAAAATGTGTGTATCTTACTTAGCTAATTTTATTAGCTAACACTTGCTTTTATGAAAATGTTGTGTCCTTCAGGATAAGCAGGTTTGAGCTAGAGAAAGATTTAGCTAGTGAGATGGGTAGATGCAATAAAGAAGATTATCATAGATTGTTGAATACTTAGACTTCCCAGAGCCTATGTTTCGGCTACAATATTTACGTTTTGATGCATGTAATAATGAATGGCATTTATGTTTGTGTCATGACTTGAATTTCATCTATATTGTTTTGAAGATGCGCTTTAGTAACACCATTTTATGAAAAGTACCATCCGGTTACGGATGGGGCAGTTTTAAAGTGATCCTTTTCCGCTACCTTTTAAACGCCGTTTGGCAAAGTTTTTTGAAATCCAGGTTTTAAAATGACGGGTGTTACATTAACTCCCCTTTGTCGAAGTTCAATGTTGCTCTTTCCGAGTATAAGAACGGTCTTCCTAGAATCAATGGAATTTTATGGTAACATGGGAGGTCTAGAACCATAAAAGTCGTTTCAAAGCTTATTCCCATCACAGTGACGACTATTCTTTCCACCTTTGCTCCTCGATATTTTGCGATTCCACTTATAACTTCCAGCCTTATCCCTTCTGGATTCGTCCTTTCAAGTCTTAGATGGTCGCATTGTACCTTGGGCATAATGTTGGTGATTGATCTAGAATCCACCACAACTATTACGTTCTCTGATTGATTTATAAGACATGGTACCAGGAACTTTGCAAGATTTTCCTTCCCGGTGTTGTTCTCTTCCTTCTCCAGCCCTAGATTAGAGATGTGCTCAGCTCTTCCTCTCTATTTGCATGAAACGGGAACAATATTGGGTTGTCCGGGGCTCCCAACGGCGGTGGATGGTGTCCAGCAGCGCTGGTAGAGCCTGACGAGTTCAGGAATTGTGCGTTTCAGCTCTTGCGCTCTGTCTTTTATCCTCCTAAAGCTCCTTAATGCTAACCTGACTCGACTTAGTATTGCATGCAATTTAGCTTCTCCTGAATCCATCTTTTGTGGTCATCCCCATGTTTTGGATCCCCTTTTATTCTCAGAACTGTCAATCGGTCAACCATTCTTTCCAACTTCTTCTCAATTCTTCTCCATACTTCGTCAGCTTTCTGATGTAACAAGCTTTGCATGTCCTCAGCTTTTGCAATGTAGAGGTCGTAGGTGCATTTCTCATAACTCCTTTCCTTAAACGGTCCTTCCTTAAGGTGATCTACAATCTCATTCAAAGAGTTGATGAATTTCCAATTGAGTCTCAAACACTTATCCCATGCTTCCTCCCATCTTCAGAAATCTAGCTAATTAAATTATTCTATCTCTTCTATCAACTTTTCCTGGCGTATGAATATTTCTGGACGCTTAGGTCTCGGCTTTGGATAAAGATTAGTGAAATATTCAGACCTCGCCGAATCTCCCAGCGGCGTTGTGGTGCCAACGGCGCTTGGCACTTCTGTCCAGTTCTTCTTTGCAACAAAATCAAAATCAAAGTTTTTGGGTGACATTTACCTTCCCGGCGATGCTGGTGTGTTGCCAGCGGCACTGGATAGTGATGCCAGCGGCGCTGGATGGTCCTTATCGAATTTAGTTTTTTCCATTTTAACGCCTTTCACCCTTTCCGAGCCAGGTTCTTCATATTTTTCCCAATGCATTGTACCTGCCTTAACTGAAACAGAATAAACAAGATCTAAAGAAAAAGAAAACAAGAACGAAAACGAAAACAATTAGTAACTTCTAAAACAAAATGAAATCTAAATTAACCTAAATGCAAACAATCTATCTTTATGCTAGAAACGATAAAAAGAAAAAAAATTGGATTTTTGTTTTTAAGAAAATGAAAATACTAAGTTGACTAAGACCTAATTTGACCTAATCTGACTTAACCTAAGTACTGAAAAGTAACTACTTTGTGCCGAAACACAAAACATGATCGAACTACACTACTAAACTAAGAATGTGTCGCATTTCCGGCAACGGCGCAAAAAGACCTGATGCGTGTTTTTATTTTGTCTTTAAATTTATAAAAGTTGTAGAAGTAACTATCTTAAACCACACACCCTTACGAGCAGAGAACCCGATCAGTATAGTATAGTCTAGTGATAAGCTACAGGATCGTTCGCAGGGACACGTTGTTTTACCTAATCTAGTAATATGTGTAATTCTAGTGGTTGTAAGGTTGTCACGATTCTATTATTCTAATGCAATAAAAAGTAAATAAAAGCTGCAACCACTTATTTAGCGAGAGGCTCAGTTTGAAGATAGTTTGAAACAACAAATATAAATATTTAAATTAAAATACTTGTTTGGCATCTCCGATCTCATGGTACGACCAAATACCTTCCTACCGGTTTACTAAATTGTTGGAAACTTAATCATGGCTCAGATTCTCGTTAGATTCACTTGGCCTAATTACTAGTGTTGTCGTTAGACTTACAATACCCTATAAGCAAATTCTCGTTAGATTCATTGTTTAAGCATTCATGACCTAAAGTTTGTGTTACTAATTTATCTTTTAATTACCCGGCTCTTAAGCCATGACCAAATATAATTATCTCCGGTAACCACAGTGCTCGTTTCCAAGTCAAAGGATCGCGTCTGATATTGTTAAGCATCATGGTCAGTTCATCCTAATTATTATGGTTTTGGATCCCTCGATTACAAGCGAATCACTTACTTCTAGTTATAGACCGACTAGTTGTTTTCTGTCCTAGCATATTAGTCCTAGTGTATGATCATAAGCAACCATCAGAATTAAACTAATATGTTCAGATATAAAACCGATAATAATATGAATTACTAATAAACATGGATCTACGATAAACAGTAAAACACATTATAACAGATTCTAAAAGACACAGTAAAACAATAAACGTCTACATGATCACATTAAATCCGAACAAGTATTCAGCCTACTAGCCTAGCATTATTAATGGAATAACAAAGTCTGAAAAGATGAAAGACATTGTTCTACAAAGAAAGATAAATAAGAAAAAAAAGATCTAGACCTAGGATGATGATCAGAAGGTGTTATAAGCTCCAAAACCTTCTGGAAAACTGCAAAGTCGATCTAGGGCTGATAATGTGCGGCTAGGGCTGCTGAATCTGCTCCCACTTAAGGTTTTGAGGGTAAGTTCAACTTAAATAAGTGTTTCAGTCAATTTCTGATCTGGGCCGACCAGCGGCGCTTGTTCTGGGCTTCAAAGGGCCAGCAGCACTGGTCTTCAGGGTGCGGCGCTGGGTGCTTGCCAGCGGCGCTGGTGGCTGCTGTTTGATCTCGTACTTCTTCGTTCGGCTCCAGAATCATTTCCTTGTGTCTTGTAACTTCATAGGCTTCCTTCTTGAGTTACTTGATGTCATTTACCCTCTCTCATATCTTCCATAAACCTGCATAAACATACGATTTCATTAAGTAACAATAGTTCTGGAATATTAACTCTTTTAGACATAGAAATGAAGCATTTCAATAGGGTTTTTATCACAAAATGGACGCTCATCAGCCAACACATGTTAACCATCATTTACGACTCTGTGTTATGCATGTATGGACTGTTTCGGAGTGGAATAACCTGAAGAAAATCAAAACGTTCGAGATGGTCTTTGTTGATGAATTGGTATATGTAACATCCTAAAATTTTTAGACCAATGAAAATTAACCTTTATTATAGTTTTGATATTAAAATAGTTTCCTGGTATTTTATTTTTGAATATGGGATTGTTTTAGTTGGAACCGTAGTGGCTAGCGGGTATTTTACCCCATTAATTAGAGTAAGGGCGTGACACTATGAGAAAGTGCCAGCCAAATATCTTCTCATTTTTGAGAACACATCTTCATCATCAACTTCTACAATCTTCACATTCTTGTTCCAATTACTTCTACTAAATTGTGTAATCTTCATTCCATCTAATTCAAGAAATTTCCAAGTAATTTATATTAATCTTCCAAACTTTATCACATCAATTCCTTCTTTTAGTGATAATTTAAATAATAATAATTTCAAGAATTCAAGCAATTAAATTTAGGGATTTAGAGTGTGTATGTTGGCTAAAATTAGAAGAGAGGATGAAGAAAACTAGTACGTGATTTTTCCATTATTCTCATCTTATATTCTTCATTCAAGGTATAAATTTGGTTATTTTGTTACTAATGCAATTTAGGGTTCATGCAATCAATTAATTTGAGGATTTTGATGAAATTGAGTTATTTAAATTAACTTAAGTTAGGGTTCATGTAAGTAATGTAGATGAAGTTTTTTTTAGTAAAAATGAGCTACTTTGACAAAATTCAAATTAGGATTTATGGAAGTAAATCAAGTTGGGGATTTTAATGGGATGATTATATTATTGTTGTTTTTCCAAATTTCTACAAGTAATTGTCAATATTGATATTGAGTTGCATAAAATTTTTGATGATAATGTTGTTGGTGATTTTTAAGATAAAAATGATAAATTTGAGTAATAAGTTTGTTTGCTATGTTGTAATGAATATGAATATAATGATTTTTGGGTAAGGATGTTGTATGGCCATATTATTATGATGGTGATTTTTGGTATTAAGGTGGAATGACCGTATTGGTGTGGATATAAAATGAGATTTTCAAATGAACCGGCTCAAAGACATCATGAGTTATGAAATGCTTTAATAATGCTTGTGAATGGTTGTTGTTATGGCTAGGCTTAGTTAGCCATGAATTTGAATATAACCTTATATGCGTTTGTGATGACTTGATAGGTTGAAAGCTTTTTAATTGTGTTCTTGCGGTCATCTTGATTGTTGATTGTGGTCACGAAGGAGGTGAGTTTTCTTGCATACTTTTATATATGCCTTGGGTCAATTACCTTATGATGGTGGATTCTGTGTGTGGTAATTGATTTGACGTTGAGCCTAAGTAGGGGCCGTCTTTGATTACGGGCCTAAGTAGTGGCCATAGTCCATGTGGGACATTTGAGATATAGCCTAAGCAGGGGCATTGGTATTGTTTATTTAAGATTGTAATCATTTGCTTATATGGATCCATGTAATGCGCTGGCACAAATGTGAGTATTATAGATATGGCACGACGGTGCCATAGTCTATATTTCGTGTGTATAAACGTATGCAAGATTATTCACTAAGTTTGCTTACTTTTTAGTTGTTTACCCTTTTTATATGTTGTTCCAAATGAGAAAACAAGATTTAGAGCTTTGAAGATTTATGATGATATGAATTGTGGAAATGTTGAATTTTTATAGTAAAAATTAGTTTATGGCTAGAACCCATAGTGGCTCCCTTGGGACTATTGGCTCTTGGTACATATGAAGTATCTTTGGTAAAGTTTTGTTATGTGCATTTCTGCAAAAAGTTGAGTTAGAGTCATAGTCTTTCGTATCTTGATGCATTGTAAAACCCTAGTCGATGTCAATTTGGGTAATATGACGCATTTCGTTGTATTTTGTACATTTGATCAAATGAAAGCTTTTGGAATGTTGAGTCATGTGTATTTAACTTATTTTGAAGTTTTTCAAAATGGTTTAAGGCGTGGAAATGATTAAAGAAAGATTGCAAGTCAAGTCAAGTGTCAAAATTGGTCATTTTGTAGTTCAGCCCCAAATTTGAGGCACGTACAGTTTAGGTATGTGGCACATTTAGGTTCTGTTCGGATTTGGGTTATTTGTGTGCCACAAACACTATCGATGAGGCACATGGAAAACTGAAGGTAAGAATATGTGTCACATGCAATTTTGCATGTGGCACATATTTGCTCATGTTCTGATTTTTATAAGCATGTGGCACACCTGGGCAAGTAATAAAAAAATTCTTATTTTTTGTTCAAGTCGTTTCAGTATATATTTTTCAAATTATATAGTTTACACTTTTAGAATATAAGTGTTGAGTCCCAATGCTATTTGTAAATTTGGTGATGACAAATCTGATGTATAAACATTTAGTAATCTTTTGGTTCTTGTAATCTGATCTGGGTCAGACTAAGCTGACACAGCTTGCGATCTGTAACTGACCCAGATCATGCTTCATATATTCTAATTGTTTATCTTATGGAAGTAAGTGTTATGCAAGCTGCATCAATTCGTCATAGCATTCAATCCAATTCGAAGAGGAGGATTGATGATAGAAGACCAAGCTAATAGTGGAAGTCATCTTAGGATTAGCAGTTTGCTTGAAAACACTAGGACAGATTTGCTCCTGACAAACGAGCAATCTGTGTCTGACAATCAAGTGAAGAATGACAACCTAGATTTTGTTGATAAGAACAAATGACATGACTAGGAAGGTTCCTAGAATCTAGGTTGGTGACAGATATACATATGCGTGTCCATACTCTTATTGGAAGATCAAAATATCGTGCTGCAGGTTTTGGGGACCACAAGTACGATGAAGGCACGATCAAATATTCTTTTGATCGTCCAACAAAAAAGAATACGTGGCTTAATTGGATACCAAGAGAAGAATGGTTTTCGCCTATAAAAGCCACATTCCTTGAATGCATATGTGTGACATTTCCTTTGAATCATTCTTTGTATAAGTTTTCTCTGCTCTTACACACAGCGTAGCTTGTAAGAAGTTAGCTTGGGCTGCTTCTCTTGAGCAAGAACTTCTTGATTGTTGTTTGTCATTTCAGGGGTTGTTTAGATATTGTAGGTTATCTTGTTTCCGCAACAACCCTGTAATTCTTTGTATAGATTATTTCTTAATAAAGAATTACATTTGAAAACGCTATATGTGTTCAAGAATGATTACAAACTGCTTTACTGTTTTATTGATTCTTATTACTAAATGGTTATATTCGGAGTGTAAGTCTTTAAAACTATTTTCTAAAAGTTAGTTAAGAATTAAGGAAAAGTTGTATTCAACCCCTCTACAACTATTTGTGTACAATTTATTTTGGTATATTGATACACTTCTGGGACATAATAAGTGATATCAGAGCCAGGTTAAGAATTAACTTGACTTGATCCTTGCTTATTTTCCTTATAGTAAAGCAAAATGTCATCTTAAGTTGATAATGGTTCTTCTACCAGACCACCCATGTTTGACAAAGATGATTTTAGTGCGTGGAAAGGTCGTAAGTTTTTGTTCCTTGAATCTATCGATAACAATATGCCTGATATCTTAACAGATGGTCCTTACATTCCTACACAGACTCTTGTTGTAATTGCAGTGGTCAGAGATGGTCAACCAACCATCCCTGCCACAATAGAAACCATTGTTAAGGATATGGTAGATTGAGGGGATGAGGATAGGAGATTGGCTAACTTGAATGTGAAGGCACGTAACTTCATTGTCCAAGCTGTGCCCAAACATATTTACCATTCTATTAAAATGTGTTCTACAACAAAGAAAATGTGGGGTACTTTGACTGTCATGTTTGAAGGATGTTCTACCTCCATAGAATATACCATTACCACCTTAACTAGGAGGTATGAGGGGTTTTTCTTTTTGAGAAATGAATCCTTGACTGACACTCATACCCATTTTAATGCTTTGGTTAATGATCTAGCTGCTATTGGTATTACTAAGATAAATGAAGTTTTGAAAAGCAAATTTTTAGATTCATTACCACCAAAGTGGAACAATTATATTTCTTCTGTGAAACTAAGTTTTGTGTATCATGATCTTGATCTCCCTAGAATTTTTGGTTTGCTCCATAACTAAAAGTGTTCAGAGGCTGAAAAGTTGATTGCTATGGATGATTCTTATAGTCAGCCTCCTACTGCACTTGTTGCTTCCATGACTGAACACCCTAGCTCAAAATATCTAATGAGATCATTCCCTGTGTCAATGAATCTATACCTCTATTTGTTCTGAATCTGAATGTGATGAATCTGATGGTGAGGAAATAGCCAATGAAGTGGCTATGTTGGCGGATAGGATAAGAAGGAGATCTTTTGGTAAATTCAAAGGAAAAGGAAAAAGTTGACAAGCTGATGAGACTAAGAAGTCTTATGATATGTCCAAAGTCACTTGCTACAAGTGTGGTAAGACTGGACATATGGCTGGTGATTGTAGATCCAAAGAGTCTTCACAAGCTGTGTCATCCAAAGGTGGAAGAAGTGAAAAATATTCAAAACTCAAGACTAAATACAAAGCTCTCAAAGCACAAGTTACTGAGCTGAGTAAGAAGATTGAGAAAGATGAGAAGAGTCTGATAGCCAAAGATTGGGCTGAAAGTGCTACCTCTTCAGAGGATGAGTAGTACACTGATGATAAATGTCTCATGGCTAAAGAGATGTTTGCAGAAGATCTCATCAAACTGCAAGAGCAAGTTGAGTCAGCTCACAAAGCATTTACTAGTCAGACCACTCCACCTGAGGTAACTATCTTTTCCAATTTGTGTGATAATGAAAAGTTGTCAAGGTTGAATAGACTTGGTGATGAGGTTCTGTTACAAAAACATTTTAATCAAGAACTTAAAAAGGAAATTTCAATGTTAAAACAACAGATAAGCTCAAAGAACTTCACCATTGAAAAGTTAGAGTCTGAAGTTAAAGCACAAAAACAACTGAACTCATATTTGGTCAAGCAAGCTAAACTTCAGAAGAAAAGTTTTTGAAAATAAAACACATAACTGAGTCATGGTTTACCAATTCTAAAAGAGCTACAAAATGTGTCGATGTACAAGTTCCTTATGAAGTTCAAGCCATTTTTGATGGTGACTATGATAGAGCTATTGCTATCAGTGAAGTCTGTGCCATGGAACCTTGTTATCAGCTGCCTTTACCACCCAAGATACAAACCAAGGGAAAGAATTCTAAACCAATCAGGTTGGTTCAGAAATCTAGTATTGGGTTCAATGATCTTGAAGTTATTGGACAAACCATTGCAGAAGCTGTATTTGAATCTGACAGGCTAATTGAACTAAAACCTGAGGAAATTCTTGATATGTCAAAGTTAACAATTACTCAATTTATGTCAAGTCCAAAGTCTAAGACAAAAAGTGTTTCAAAAAGAAACAAAAGGAAAGTTAGAGATCGTAGTGTTCCAAAAGGGAAAAGTAAGTTGTTGAAAAATGAGAAGTCTGGTTCTAAGGGAAATGTTTCACCAACAAAATCTGTGTCTAGTTCAAACCACCTTGAGTCTGACTCTGACAAAATGATTTTCAAATATGTTGAGTCCAGAAAAGGTAAGATTTTTGATGACAAAAATTTACTTGCAAAAGTGTTTGATCCCAATGTTGTTGATCAAAGTAAATTGAGGTCTGAATGTAAGAAATCTGTAGTTGGCAAAGGTTTTGCACAAAAGGAAACTCTGAATGTTGCTAAAAAGAATTTCAAATCTGGGAAGGGTCAGATTAAGCAACAATGGGTTTCAAAATGTGATAAGAATGTCAGTTCAGTCTCCAAAATGCAGGGCTATCACGATGCACCTTCCTGGCACTTGGACAGTGGGTGTTCCAAGCACATGACCGGATGTAAATCCCTGCTATGTAACTTTAAGACAAGCGCTAGTCCTAGTGTTACATTTGGAGATGACTCCCAATGAAGAACTTAAGGATTTGGAATTTTGTCAAATGGTCCCCTTACTTTGAGAAGGGTTTCTTATGTAAATGGTTTGAAGCACAATCTCATTAGTGTGAGTCAATTGTGTGATGCTGGCTATGAAGTAAGATTCCGAGCTGATAAGGGTATTGTTGTGGATTTGGAAGCCAATGTGGTGTTAATTGCAGAGAGTGATGATTCCTTGTATTCTTTTGACATGAGAAGTGCCACTGTAACAAAAAAGTGTGTTTCATGTCAAAGAATTAAGATGAGTTGAATTGATTGTGGCATAAGAGGCTGTCTCATATGAACTTCAAAGAAATCAACAAGCTGTGCAAGAAGGAGTTGGTGTCTGGTCTGCCAGTGATCAAGTATGAGAAGGACAAGTTGTGTGGTCCTTGTGAGAAAGGAAAACAACACAAAGCTTCCTTTAAGTCAAAAACATGCTCAACGATTAACAGTTGTTTGGATTTGCTGTACATGGATCTGTTTGGACCAATAAGTACTCCCTCCTTTACTGGAATGAGGTATACTTTGGTCATTGTTGATGAATTTTCAAGATATACATGGGTTTTCTTTTTGAAGCAAAAGAGTGATGCTGCTGACAGTATTATTCATTTTATCAAGCAAGCTGAAATACTTTATAAAAGGTCTGTTAGGCATTTAAGGAGTGACAATGGTACTGAATTCAAGAATGTCACTCTCAATTCATTTTGTAGTGAGAATGGTATTTCACAAGTGTACTCAGCTGCAAGAACTCCTCAACAAAATGGTGTTGCAGAAAGAAGAAACGAAAACCCTTATTGAAGCTGCCAGATCCATGATGGCACAAAACAATGTCAAACCTCATTTTTGGGCTGAAGCCATTCACACAGCCTGCTTCACTCAAAACAGATCTCTCATTGTGAAAAGACACCAGAAGACTGCATATGAACTTCTTAGGGGGTGAAAACCAGAAATTGGTTTTCTAAGAATGTTTGGTAGTCCTTGCTACATTCTGAATCAGAAAGACCATCTTGTAAAGTTTGTAGAAAAAGCAGATGAAGGTATCCTACTTGGATATGCAACAATTATGAAGGTCTACAGAGTTTACAATAAAAGAACAAGAACAATTGAAAACTCTGTAAATGTGAATATTGATGAAAGTTGCTCTAAGCCAGTTGATGCACAACCTGAAGATGAAAACATTAACTTAGAAGAACTGGTTGTTCCTGAGAATAAGCCTCCCTCTAATCCACCTGTTGAAGACAAAAATGCTCAAACTCAGGGGGAGCAAGTTTTTGAAGAAGAAGAGTTACCTTTCTTTGACTGTGAGCAAGCTGATCTTACTCCTACTCAAAATAATATTCAAAACCCATTAAATGGCTCCCAAGCTAACTTAGATCTTGCTCTAGAACAAGCAGATCATGTTACTCAAGCTGATCACTCTGGTCCTTCTAATCTGAATCAGCCCATTGTCCAAGAACTCAACACTGCTCATCATGTTACTAAATGGACAAGGAGCCATCCCATTAATCAAATCACTGGTGATCCATTATCTGGTGTGAAAACAAGAAGAAAAGCAACAGGCAATTTCTGCATGTTTGTTAATTTTGTGAGTAAAATGGAACCAACTAAGGTGAATGAAGCTCTGGCAGATCCATCTTGGGTGAATGCAATGCAAGATGAACTAACACAGTTTGAAAGAAGCAAGGTTTGGAAACTTATTCCAAGACCTCATCATAAGACTATGATTGGAACCAAATGGGTCTAAAGAAATAAAATGGATGAAAGGGGAGTGGTAACCAGAAACAAGGGAAGATTGGTTGCTCTTGGATACAGATAAGAAGATGGGATAGATTATGATGAAACCTTTGCTCCTGTGGCAAAGATTGGAAGCCATCGGAATATTCTTGGCTTATTCAGCTCACAAAGGGTTCAAGGTTTATCAAATGAATGTGAAGAGTGCATTTCTTAATGGGAAATTGGAAGAAGAAGTCTATGTTGAACAACCTCCAGATTTTGAAAGCTCAAAGTTTCCCAACCATGTGTTTAAGCTTGATAAGGCTCTCTATGGTCTCAAACAAGCTCCAAGAGCATGGTATGATACTTTGTCTAAATTTCTGTTAGAAAACAAGTTCAAAAGAGGTAATGTTGACAAGACTTTGTTTGTGAGAAAATATAAAGGTGAAATTCTGCTTGTACAAATTTATGTAGATGATATCATATTTGGGTCTAGCAGTGAAAGACTTTGCAAAACGTTTTTTGATTTAATGTCTAAACAGTATGAGATGAGCATAATGGGTGAACTTAACTATTTTCTTGGTTTACAAGTAAAACAAACTAAACATGGGATTTTCATAAATCAAGGAAAATATGCTAAAGATCTTTTAAGTAAATTTGGTTTCAGTGATTGCTCGCCTATGAAAACTCCTATGGGAACTGGTGATAAGCTGAGTGAAGACAAAAGTGGGAAACCTACTGATGTCACAGCTTATACGGGTATGATAGGTTCATTACTTTATTTAACTGCTAGTAGACCAGATATTATGTTTGCTACATGTCTTTGTGCAAGATATCAGGCTAATCCTAAAAAATCACATCTTAAAGCTGTAAAGAGAATCTTTAGATACCTTAAGGGTAGTCCCAATCTGGGTCTTTAGTATCCCAAAGACTCTAAATTTGATCTAATCGGATATTCAGATTCTGACTTTGTAGGCTGTAATATAGATAGAAAAAGCACATCAGGAGCTTGTCAATTGCTTGGCAATAGACTTGTAAGTTGGTCTAGCAAGAAGCAGCATTCAGTCTCCATTTTCGCTGCAGAAGCTGAGTATGTTGTTGTAGGAAGTTGTTGTTCACAAGTCTTGTGGATGCAATTTCAATTGCAAGACTATGGTGTCACTGCATCAAAGACTCCTATCTTTTGTGACAATACAAGTGCCATAGCAATTTCAAACAATCATGTGCTTCATTCTAGGACTAAGCACATTGATATCAGATATCACTTCATCAGAGATCATGTGATGAAAGAAGATGTTGAACTTCATTCCATTCCAACTGATAATCTGCTTGCACACTTGTTCACAAAGCCATTGGATGAAAATAGGTTCAATTATCTTATATATAAGCTTGGTATGCTAAATATGTAAGAGGCAGTGAGATAAGTAATAATAAATCCAACCCCTTGAAGTATCATCAAAAAATTAAGGGTAAGCTGTGTTGACCCAGACTACCCTCTTTTACTTGGTATTTATCAAGCAAAAATGGGTAAGCTGAGTCTGACCCAGCTTAGTAGTTGCTTTTATTATTAAATATCTCAGTGCGTTTTATTATTAGAGTAATTTATTTTGTTTACTTACTTATCTTTTGTTTGCAATGGGAGTGGGATACGTGTGGTGGTAACGGTATCTTTTTGCAAAAAGTGCGCCCCACTAGCTGTTCTTTTCCAATCAAATCTTTTCTCTCTCTTCCCTCCAAACGGTTATTTTAAAATATATATATCTTATTAAACTATATATATTCGATTTAACCTAATCCCCAAATCAATTGCATTTTCTCATATATTCTTCTCTTCTCTCTGTTTTCTAATCTGTGTCCTGTTACATTAAGATCATATTTTTCTTTAATTCTTCATTTTAATTTCATTAATAATAAATGGCATCCTCATCATATGCTTCTACTCAATCTAATAATAATGATAACAATAATTCTTTTTCATCGTATTCGGGAGTCCAATACCCAGCTCCGATAAGCGCCAATAAGCTTTCCCCTTATGTGGTGGGAAGTGATGTAGTTGTAAGTCCGGCGGGTCTTGATTCTAGCAAAATCAGGATGGTAAATCTCGTCTGTGCCAATTTTCATCCTCCTTCTTTGGCAGAAGGATATGATGACATTGTTGCCTTTTTATGGCATCATCTGTTTGGCAAGATGTTGATTGAAAACCAGACTGGGTGTTTCAAGATCTTCTTTGCGAGTTTTGGGCGAGTTGTGTGGTAGGAAAAACGAAGAAGGGTGATGTTGCAATCAGAGGCACTATTCTCAACGGTAAGAAATAGGTATATATTACTGAGAATAGACTTAGGTCTGCTTTTGAACTTGCCTACATGGATGAAGATGATTATGCCCAGGTTACCACACATACAGAGGCCAAAAATGTTTTGTCACTTGTTAATTATACTGGTCCTCTATCTTCAATTTTTAACATGAAATTTTTAAATGGCATCTGGAATTATCTATTGAGTACTATTTGCAAAACTCTTCAAATGAAGGCAGGCAGTTTTGATCAGCCTAATGTCTTGGAATTGCAATTATTTCATTCTATGGTCACTATGACTAGAGTAGATTATGCAAAAATGATTTTTAAAGACTTAGTTGCCCGAATCACCAATAAGACTTTTATCATACCCTATGGTAGAATTCTTGCACTTATCAAAGAAACTATTCTTGATGATGACTACAACTTGGCAACTGGCCAAACTGTAGAATGTAAGGCCATTAATACTAACATATTTAATAATCCCAAGGTGACTGCGCAGGGTCTGACCCAAGCAATGCAGATTTACCTTAATTTTTGCAGGACAAGAGATAAGGAACAACAAGCTCTAAAAGAAGCTACCTCTCCATCGACGCGATCTGAGTCTAACAATCAATCTGCCAATCAGGAGAGTCAAGGTACACAAGCTGTTAGAAATCCAAAAATAGTGATAAATTGTAATTTAAATTAGTGGACTTAGTTGTTGTTAAGACATGGTGAAATGATTTCTAAGGATGAGGGAATAGGAGTGTTAATTAGCTTAATTGTAGATTTAGACTCTAAATACCCTCAACTCCTTAGAAATTATAAGCCTTTGATCTATTTTTACATACATTTTAATCCAGTTCTTTCCAATCTCTCTCTCTCTCTAGAAATCACACACACACTAAACACACCAAGAACACACACACTTGATCCGCCATTGTTGAGATCAAATCCAGAGAATAAATCGTGTTATAACATGTGGTATCAGAGAAAAACATCACTTTGATATCGATCCATAACTGATTTTGATCTCAATTTTCATCCAAATTCATATCAAAAACCGTTTTTTATACCGCCCCCTATTTCATCATTTTTCATCGATTAAAACACATAAAATCATCAATTTTTGTTCATCAATAGATTCCTCATAGCTCAAAACATAATTCTGTCAAGTTTTACGTTCCAATTCAATCGAATTCTCGAGATTGAATTTTTGGTTTTCGGCGCTCAAAATTTGGATTTTGATTCTGTTGTGCTATTAGCTGAATTTTGTTCAAGGAGTTGTTGTGGACGTGATTACAAACATTTTGCAAGTGATTTCAAGTTCTAACTCCAAGTAATTCGAAAGATATTGAAACTTTAAAAGTCATCAATGGAGTTTTTGCAAACTGTTGTGATGAAGAAGATGATCTCCAGACGATCTTCACTAGGACTATCTTTCTCAGATCATCTCAGTGCTTGATTATTCATTTCTCATACTTTGTGCTTTGTGTCTTGTAGGACGATCTCCTCAAGATCGTTCTAGCATGTGGTTGTGAGGTTAAGTGTTTGTTTGTGGCTAACTAATCCATAAGGATCGGTTTGGTCAATTCAAATACTTAAAAGTATTTGAAAATTGTTAAGTTTTGTGATAGAAAGCCAAGACGATCCTGACAAGATCGTCTCACCTTCTTGAAACACAAGACGATCCTGACAAGATCGTCTCAGTTTCTTGTGCAAGGTGTTGTGGTTTGGTTGAACATTTGAAGTCATTGTGATTGGGAATCACACAATTCCTGGGTAACTGATCTTATTGATTGGTTTTGCTCAAATTTCTTTCATTCCATTTCATACTAAAACTCTGTCCATTTTTCTCAAAAATACTTAGAAAATTTTCACAAGTCATCAAAACCCAAGACGATCTTCATTAAGACCGTTTCATTTCCAAATTCCAAAACAATTCTCTCAAGATCGTTTCAATTCATTTCATTTCATTTATTTTCAACAAATTAACTCAATTTCAATTTCATTTTCAATACTTAACCAAATTCACTCAAAGTTTCCAAGAAGATC
The DNA here is from genome assembly GCF_010389155.1 of Erigeron canadensis. Taxonomy (NCBI): domain Eukaryota; kingdom Viridiplantae; phylum Streptophyta; class Magnoliopsida; order Asterales; family Asteraceae; genus Erigeron; species Erigeron canadensis. Next base: position 16,605,033 of record NC_057764.1, read on the forward strand.
TCATTCAAATCGTCTCAACTGTCTTTCACTTAAGACGATCTCCTGTCAAGACGATCTTCTAGGACGATCTCATCCAAGATCGTTTCGTTTCCCAGTTTCTTCAAATCTTAATTCAAATCTTTTTTCAAATCAAATCAATTTCAAATGGCTTCTCGTGAAGCATTGGCTTTAGGTTCAGCTACAAGACCTCCAGTTCTTTACTGTGGTTCTTATGGACTATGGAAGAAAAGATTCATGGACTATGTGGAATGTCAACCAAATGGTCACCTACTTAAAGATTCCATTCTGAATGCACTTGCAGTTCATCGTCATCCCACTACTGGTGCAATACTCACTCTTTATCTTTTGAATGCTGAACAAAAAGATCAAACAGTTGCAGATAACAGAGCTAGATCATGCTTATACAAAGCACTACCAGATGAAATCTATGGTTCTGTTGATTCTTATGATACAGCCAAGGAGATATGGGATGAGGTGGCAAGACAAATGAAAGGATCTGACCTAACTTCAACAATTAGATTGACAAATGTGTTGACTGAGTTTGACAACTTCAACAAATTGCCAAATGAATCTCTAGAGACTGTCTACTGTAGATTTTGCAATGTCATAAATGAACTTAGGAAGAACAATGTCAAGAAATCAGAGATGGAGTTAAACATCAAATTCATCAAAGCTCTTGGTCCTGAGTGGGAAGATTATGGAACTCAGATTAAGCAACATCAAAATCTGGCCAAGTTCTCCATCCATAATCTTCATGAATCCTTCAAACTCAATGAACATCAAGTCCTAAACAAAGCTTCATCGAACAAAATGCCAGAAGTTGTATCTTCTGATCCTTTGGCATTAATTATTGAAAAGAAGGTTTCTGAAGCTCTTAAAAGGCAAATGGTAGTTGTTTCTTCGTCTGATGAGGAGGGAGATGATATGTTTGCTCCGATAGATGGTGTTTCTGACGAATTATATCAAGCTCTTGCCGTAGTTACCAAGCACTTCAAGAAAAAGTTCTACAAAGCGAGGCCAACAAACAATAATCTCCGCACTTCTTTCACAAGTGCATTTCCCAAGAAGGAACACTATCATTCTAAGAATAATGGTCAAGGTGAATCAAGTGGATCCAAGCATGTTGAAAAGAAAGTTGAGGGTTATGACAAACAAGTTGTTGAGAAGGGTAAAACTTCTGATAAAAAGTGCTACAATTGTGGAAATCCTGGTCATTTTGCAATTGATTGCAAGCAACCTCGTAAGCTGAACTATGAGTACTACAAGCAGAAGATGTTGTTGGCAAAACAAGTGGAAGCCGGTCATGCATTACTTGCTGAAGATGACAAATGGTTGTTGCTCTCAGATGATGAAGATGAAGTTCTCTCTGCAAATGTGTGTTTCATGGCGAGGTTGGCCAAGGACAAAGCTTTTGAGGCTGAAAGCACTGATGATGAGTACCCGGATGATGAGGTAAATCTACACTCTGCTTTTTCAATAGTTAAAGATAAAGAGTCGTTTGATTTAGCTTTATCAAATTTGACAACTCATATCACGTCTTTAACCAACAAAAATAAGAAGTTGAAAAATAGTATTTCATTTTCTAAAAATGAATTTTCAAAACTCTTTGAAGAACATTCAAAATTACTTTTTGATTATGATACTATTAAACAAGATTTTCAAACATACAAAGATCAAATGTTTGTTAAAGAATGTGAGTTGAATGCTTCTCCTGATTCTAAGTTATTACATAAATGTTACAATCTTGAAAAGACCATTCATGATCTTGAAAAAGCCAATCAAGATCTTGAAATTCAAAAGACCAATGAGTGGCTTCGAGCAAATGCTAGACAAATGAATGTTGATATTCTTAATAAAAAGCTTCAAGAATCCAAACCAAACAATGTTGAACTCGAAAGAAAGATTTCTGATTTAAATCATACTTGTTTTTTGAAAGGTGTTGAGATTGAAAATCTTAAAAACCAGATTGAGGAATTCAAAAAGAATATACTTTTTTATCAAGAGAAGTTATATAAAGTTGAACAAACCCTCTTTTGGATTTTACCGCCTATTTCAACAAATCAAAAATTGACAAATCGGAACTTCTTTATGGGTTGGGATTTGAGAATATCACTCCATTACAAAAGGCAAAAGAACAAATTGAACCTCTGTATGATGAAAAATTTCTTGGCCTTGGTATGGTACAACAATTTATTCGTCCACTGGATGACGAATTTGAGACTGATGATGTTGAGAAAATACCTCAAACTGAATTTTGGGTTAACTATGATGCTATAAATGTATGTTCCATCCACAATTTTGGAAAAACAAATAGAAGGTTTACAACAAAAGGTGAATTCTCAACAACAAGTCATTGATCATCTCATGTCTCAAAATCAAAGTTCAGAGATTGAATTAATTGATGTAGACACCAAGAAAGTTTGTGTGAATGTTTCTACTCAAACTAATCTAAGTGCTGAAGTAGACCATTCCACTCAGACTACTTGTGTTTCATCTACTGATTCCTCTACCCAGACCTTGACTGATTCTCTTGAGTGTTCATGTCAAACTGCTGCTACTATAGCTGATGATTATGTGCAAACTGATTTATCTAATGACGAACTTGCACATAGTTTAGTTTTGATATGGTACTACTATAGGTTTTTCACTTGTGATTCTCTTGAAGAGTTAGTTGTTCACCTTAAGCTTAGTGCTAGTATATATAGGTGTTGATACTTCTACTCTAATTTCTTGTGAAACCAAAGATGTGTCAGCTCAAGTTGATCTAATTCCTGAGACTACCCATAGTGTGAAGTTGGACACCAAGATTCCTGATTTTTCAAAAATCTCTCCGGTTAAACCTTTCACAAAAGATGATTTTGATAAATTCATGGAGGGAGAATATGCTTTTGATTCTGAAACTGAGAAAAAGATTGAATCTACCAAAATCAAAGTTGAATCAAAAGAGGAATCTCCAAAATTGTTTTCCAAAGATCCAACTTCATATTATTCAAAGAAACGAGTTATTCCGAAACTTGTCAACACTGAACCGAAGACTGTCACAAAACCAAGAATCAATAAGTTAAAAACAAAGTGGTTAAAAACAAAGTGTCCTACCCCGGAAAAGCATGTTAAAACTAAACAAGTTGAGACCATTCCCAAAATCAAATACAACAAAGTGAAGCTTCTGGAAATCAATTCAAATGGTTTTTCATCTAACTCTCAATCTAGTTCATTACCTAAAGTGTCTAAATCTAGCCCAGTTTTGCTAACTAGGGATGCTTCAAATGGTGCAACTAGGTATAGGGATAGATATGGCTGGTTTTCTCATGATAAACCTAAGAAACAAGAAGTTTCCGCACCTCCAAAAGAGTCTAAAAAGATAAAAGTGCTTCAAAACTCTCGTTCTAATCTTCTTAGTGTCAATTCGACAGGTGGAAAGAGCTTAATTAGTGAGACTAAATGGGTAGCTAAGTCATTAGTACCTAAGTTCACTAATGTTGATAAAAAGAAGAAAAGACGAAGGAGAAAAGCTGTTAGTAAGAAGAAGCATGTTTTTGTTGAGTCAAACAATTTATCTTTTAAGTCCTCTATGTTAAACAATGTTAATGGTGCCAAGGCTAGGCCTTGTGATGTTGTAAACAATGTTAATTCTTGTTCTCATATGCATGGTTTGAATGCTGGTAGACATGTTACTTTTGATTCATGTGTTAATGTTCGTTTGTTTAATCCAAATGTGCTTATTGATAATGTGCTTTTTAATGCCTATGTTGATTCTAAAGCATGTTTGTATGCGTATCCTAAGTTATATACCCTGCCTGTTTTAACTAACCACAAAAGACCCTTCTTCAAATGGGTACCTATAGTCAGTTAATTCTATTTGATTGCAGGAAATAACCATCTATGTTTGGATACTCGATTCCGGGTGTTCAAAACACATGACTCGCAATAAAGCATTGCTCAAGAACTTTATCGAACGATTCATGGGAACTATTCGATTTGGTAACAACAATTTCGCTCCTATCTTAGGCTATGGTGATATTGAACGCAATGGAATTGTCATTAAGAAAGTTCACTATGTTGAAGGATTAAGTCATAACTTGTTCAGTGTTGGACAATTCTGTGACAACAATCTTCAAGTTCTTTTTCGACAATCTCTTTGCAAAGTTCAAACTTTAGATGGAATTGACATTTTGTGTGGCGACCGCGATGATAACCTTTTTACCGTTAATCTCGATGATAACCAACCAACCGATAATATTTTTCTCATTTCGAAAGCTACATCAAAGAATTCTTGGTTGTGGCGTAGAAGGCTTTCTCACCTAAATTTTCCTACCATCAATACTTTGGTCAACAAGCATCTTGTTGAAGGCTTGCCAGACTATAAGTATGAAAGTGAGCATGTGTGTCCTTCTTGTGCTGTTGGGAAGATTAAACAAGCTTCTCATAAACATAAGAAATCTCCAAATTCATTAGCACCTCTTCATTTGCTTCACATGGATCTTCGTGGGCCGATGAAAGTACAAAGCCGAAATGGGAAGAGATACATCTTGGTTATTGTTGATGATTATTCAAGATATACTTGGGTCAAGTTTCTTGCCTCCAAAGATGAAACAACTCAAACTTTGATCGATTTCATCACTTCTACTCAAGTAAAATGCCGTGTTTGATGTATTTTGTAAATCCAAAGGCATTACTCACCAATTCTCTGCGGTTCGTACCCCACAACAAAACGGTGTCGTTGAAAGGAGAAATCGAACGCTTGTGGAAGCTGCAAGAACCATGCTTGCTTATTCTAAGTTACCTTCCAACATGTGGGCTGAAGCTGTTGACACTGCTTGTCACACTCATAATCGGTCCATTGTTAATCAGCGTTTTGAGAAGACTCCTTATGAGGTTGTTAACAAACGGAAACCCAACATCAAATATTTTCATATCTTTGGGTGTGTTTGTTATACTCTGAATGATTGGGAAAATCTTGGAAAGTTCGAGAAGAAAGGTGATGTAGGTTACTTTGTTGGTTATTCCAAGACATCAATTGCCTACCGAATCTACAATCGCCGAACAAAGACAATTCAAGAAACAATGAATGTTTGGTTTGATGAGATGTCGGGAATGATCTTTGAGCAAGAAAGTTTGCTACCAACAAGTAATGATCCAAGTGATTCAAGTACTTTGTCAAAGACTTCTACTTTGGCATCTAAATTCAAGAAGTTTCCAGCTCCAACAAGTGATGAGTTAGATATTCTTTTTGATGAATTCTACAAATCTAAACCGATTCATGATGAAGAACCTCAAGTTATTTTTGAACCAGTTTCCAACCGTGATCCAGTTCCTGACAACCATCATGAATCATCATCAAGTTCTTCTGAGCAAAATGTTACTTCTTCAAGTAGTAGTTCTTCATCCTCTTCTAATGATTCTTTTTCTCAATCCTCTCCTGATAATTCTTCTCCAGTAAATGTTCAAGAACAACCTACCCAATATACCCAGACTACCAATCCGATGAACACTCCAAATGTATATGTGCCTCTTGATTTCGATCATCCATCCTACGCGGAAGCCACTCTACCAAGCTATAATTCCATCTCTCAGCAAAACTCTGGTTTTAATGATGATGATGTTGATGTCAATCAACAAGATCCTCTTCCTAATGATCGCAAAATGGTCACGTATGCGAAAAGATCATCCTACAGATCAAATTATTGGAGATCCAAAAGCCGGAGTAACTACTCGTACTTCAGTGAATGAGTGTCTTGTTGCATTTTCTCTTAGCAACATTGAACCCAAAACTGTTTCTGAAGCTCTTCGAGATCCAGAATGGGTCAAAGCTATGCAAGACGAACTCGCTCAGTTTGAAAGACCGAAAGTATGGAGATTAGTTCCAAATCCAAGAAAAGATGAACCTATTAGCACAAAGTGGATTTTCTAGAACAAGAAGGATGAGAATGGAGTGGTAGTAAGGAACAAGGCTCGATTAGTTGCAAAGGGTTATTGCCAACAACCTGGTGTTGACTTCGACGAAACTTTTGCTCCAGTTGCAAGAATGGAAGCCATTCGGATTTTCTTAGCTTATGTCGCATTCAGAAACTTCACTGTGTTTCAAATGGATGTGAAGACAGCTTTCTTGAATGGTGATCTCAAAAAAGAAGTTTACGTTGAACAACCAGAAGGTTTTGTTGATCCCAAAAGGCCAAACCATGTCTACAGGTTAGATAAGGCTCTCTACGGTCTTAAGCAAGCACCCCGAGCATGGTATGATTCCTTATCTACTTTCTTGATTAGAGGTGGCTTTACCAAAGGCACAATTGACCCTACCCTGTTCATTCGCAAACAAGGTAAGCATGTTCTTCTTGTCCAAATATATGTTGATGACATTATCTTTGGGTCAACCAGTCAAACATTTTGCTGAAACTTTTCATCTCTAATGGTTAATCATTTTGAAATGAGCATGATTGGGGAAATGAACTACTTTTTGGGTCTTCAAATCAAACAACTACCAAATGGTATTTTCATATCACGAGGTAAGTATATTCATGACATGTTGAAAAACTTTGATATGACTACGTGTTCTTTAATTTGAACTCCAATGGCTGCTCGTACAAGTATTAATGCTGATAAAAATGGGAAATCATTTGACCAAAAGAGATATAGAAGTATGATTGGAGCATCTCGCCCAGATATAATGTATGCAACATGTATGTGTGCTAGGTATCAAGCTGCTCCAACTGATTTACATTTTCAAGCTGTCAAATGAATATTTCGTTATCTGAAGGTTACACCCAACGTAGGTCTCTGGTATCCTAGGGATACTGGATTCAATTTAACTGTCTATTCAAATGCAGATCATGCAGGTTGTAAGCTTGATCGCAAGAGCACTTCTGGTACTTTACAATTTTTGGGTGATAAAATTGTGAGTTGGTCTTCCAAGAAACAAAACTGTGTGTCACTATCAACAGCCGAAGCTGAATATGTGGCTGTGGCTAGTTGTTGTGCTCAGGTGTTATGGATGAAGACTCAGGTTACTGATTATGGTCTGAAATATGATCATATTCCCATCTATTGTGACTCTCAAAGTGCCATTGCTATTGCAGTCAACTCAGTAAACCTTTCTCGATCAAAGCATATAGATGTGAGATATCATTTACTCAAAGATCATATTGAGAAAGGTGACATCGAACTCTACTTTGTGGGAACTGACTACCAACTTGCAGATTTGTTCACTAAACCATTGGATGAGAAAAGGTTTAACTTTCTTATCTCTAAGCTTGGCATGTTAAATCTTGAACCTTAACTTATTTTGTTCTTGATACATTCTTGAAAAACAAAATACAAAATTTGAAAAGACAAAAATCAAATACAAAAATATAAAATTTTGAAAAATAACAAAAAGATTTTCTTTATTTTTTTTTCTCTTTATTTTAGTGGCTTACATATACTCTGTATGTAACCCGGGCTTTATAGTGTTATTTATATTTTAATGGTTTACATATACTCTGTATGTAACCCGTGCTTAAACGATTTATTTATTTCAAAATGGCTTACACATACTCTGTGTATAACCCGTTCTTAAAAAGTTTTATTTATTTTCAAAAGAATTATTTTTCTTATCAAAAGATTTTGTTACTCTCAATTGTTGATATGAGAAGCGACGGATTGAACGCCTTTGTGTACTCTCTAGTTGTCTCATCGTAAACAATTGATTGAGTTAAATCTGTGCTTAAATGTTTTATTTGCATCCAACTTGTTGATGTAAGATGCGAAGGATTGAATGCCTTTGTGTACTCCCTAGTAGTCTTACTATGAACATTGTTGTTGACGCAAAACTTTGTGTTTCTTAAAATCTTGTTCACTTTTAGACTCTCAAATTTTTTTTCCATGTATATATCACAACAAAGATTTTACTCTATTTGACTTCACAAAAACCAATTTTTTGCTCTACCTTCCAATGAAAAACTTTTAAGATCTACCTTTGCATAGATTAAGGGGGAGTTTGTGATTTCAAAACTTCAAATGTGTTTTCAAATCATTCTCTTACACACATTTGATGATTTTCAAATGATTCTCATCAATTGAAGTTCGGTGTTTAGTTTGCACTTAAGAGATTCATTCACTCCATGAACTTCATCATCACCGATAAGTTCTAACCCCGGAGTATTCAATTCCTTTTTTAGATTATAAGGGTAATTTGAGAGATGATGGTTTCGTGCAAATAGGATGGAGGGAGTAAAGTCGAAAACTGAGAGGTTATGGAAATGTTGTGAGAAAAGGGTTAAAAGAAATGACACCCTTCCCTGAATTTCTCAAAATCGCCAGGTAAAACACATTTATATCATATGTCATTTGTTGATATCTTGATTAAGACTTCATGGACCCAATGAAGCGATGCACATCTTTACCTAACCACTCAAGTGTTTCTTAACAAATACTTGTTTCATTTCTCACGGAGATTTTCGCATTTCTATTGACTCTTCATTTGGAAGATGTTGATATTGAATAAGGGCGACACTCTGCTTCGGTCCCCGACTTCATTTCATCACGTTGTGTCTAGAGCTATCTTGCTTGATCATTAATTTGATCCTTATTCATTATCTTAAGACACATTTGAGTCATATCTTTGTGATATTATTGCATATCTATGTGATATAGCCGGAACATTTGTAGTGATATCTTAATTGATATTCCACTATGATCAAATGAAAATCCTACCAATGCTAATATCTTTTCCAACATTGAACGTAGGTCGCATAATTACATTTATGTGATTATTGAGTGAACGAGAAGTCTATCAGTGACCTCGGATGTTTCCTAAAAAGTCTTTAAGGATAATAGATTGTAGTTATCGAACGCCTTAGGTGACACTGACCATGATTTCTATTCTTTGAAGCAATCTCGTAGTTGAAAAACTACAAGACCGAACTATGTTAGAAAATTTGCTTTGTGCATATTTCAATGATACATAGGAAATCCGAAAAATGTCATACATTTCTATCAGTCATTTCATTAATCTTTTTGATTTTTGAACATGTTAACGGTTCATCCTTATCCGGTTTTTCATTTCTCATCCCACAAACACAAAAACATCCAACACCATACTATAACGTTTGCACCAACAACTTCAACCTTACATTTTGATTTGTACCCTTAGGATTCTTTGGGTTGGGACTATTGAAATGGGTTGATGTGTTGTCGTTTGATATTTCTCCATGCAAATCTAGTTTTATCAATCAATGTTTGTATAATGACATTGGTTCCCAACTTTGTCATTATGAGGGGGAGAAATAGATTATGATTGATTGAGAAAGAAAACCTATGAGCTTGATTTGTGCAAACATGGAGTTAGTAAGAAGGTTGTAGTGAGTGTATGGAAGTTACGGATAAAAGATAAGAGAAAATATTTAGTGTATGGGGTTGATGGGAAAACTTGCACTTAATGGAATTTCAGTCAATTGAGCTCAGATTTTCAAATTTGAGTTGTTCATTTTCAGAATGGAGTTCTTGACTTGAAAAACATAAATACAAAGATAAGGATATGATGTCCAAAAATGCTTCAAAATGCTTACACTCATGAATTGAGGGGGAGCATGATTTTTCATAAGAGATTTATTCAAGTTTTGCTCAAAAGTTTACTCTCCAAGGTGTTTAAGTCAAAATAACAAAGATCAAAGCTACAAAAGTTGAAAGATTGATTGGAAGATTCAAAACAAAGAAGTAAAGCTTCGAAAGAGTCTTCATCAACACATTTCATTCATGATCTTCAAAGTCATATGATAATACTTGGTCTAGAAGCTCCAAACCATACATCAAGGAGGAGAGTACAAGTTTTTGATACTTCATATTGATTCTTCATTTCAAGAAAACAAATTTTCATCCGAGAATCGAAGATTGAAGAACCAAAGCCAAGTTTATACCTTTCACACTTCAAAAGACAACTCTGATTCATGGTTCATCAATTTTACAAAGATTCTAGACTCATTCATTTTATTTTCTGTTCAAAAAGAACATTGAGACTTTCATCATGTTTTAACTTCAAGAAGTCCAAGACCAAGATTGATTCAAGTTCTCCAGAGACAATGAGAAAGCTTTGAAGACTTGTTTCATCACACCAATTGTCTTCACCATCGGGCTCATCAACTTAATTCCTACAAGACAAAATAACACGTACTTAATTCATTACAATATATCACTAAGGGGGAGAATGTTAGAAATCCAAAAATAGTGATAAATTGTAATTTAAATTAGTGGACTTAGTTGTTGTTAAGACATGGTGAAATGATTTCTAAGGATGAGGGACTAGGAGTGTTAATTAGCTTAATTGTAGATTTAGACTATAAATACCCTCAACTCCTTAGAAATCATAAGCCTTTGATCCATTTTTACATACATTTTAATCCAGTTCGTTCCAATCTCTCTCTCTCTCTAAAAATCACACATACACTAAACACACCAAGAACACACAAACTTGATCCGCCATTGTTGAGATCAAATCCAGAGAAGAAATCGTGTTATAACACAAGCTTCTAAATCCCTTAACTCTTCCAAATCTACTTCTTCTTCCAAAGGTGGTGAAGAGTTGGCCACATCATCAGCCACTCTAGCCACACCCTCATCCACCACTTCAAAAATCCAATCTAAAAGACCCATTATTGTGGACTTAGTACCTCACAATGCTAAAAAGATTCACTCAAAGAGATTTGGATTAGCTTCTGAGGTTGACAAGTCAACAATAATCAGAATTAAAGTCCCCCAAGGTGCATTGGAAGCTGAGGAACATTCCGAAGCTTACCCAATCACCCAAGCTGATCAGCCAAAATCACCACACCCATATGCACTCTCCCAAAAGAGTGTAGGCGAGAAAAAGGGAACAACTGCATCTACCCAACCCTCCAAACAGGGTGAAGGTATTAAAACAAAGACCTCCTCCCAAGGTCATCAGCCTCCCAAAAGGTTGATGATATCAATAAAGGGACAACAGTGGATCCAGCCCAGATCCAACAAGAGTCAAAGTCTATGCACATCATTTATGAGGATGATCAGCCAAAGGATGCAAATATTGAACGCCAAGGTGACACTGCTTGTATTCCCCAAACTGGTCAGACTCCTTCTCTCTTACACTCTGAGTCTGCACAGGCTGTCAATGTCTCTCCTAGATCACAAGGAGATATAGGCCTCAAAAATTCTCCCTCGGGATACTTTGGTGCAACAACACACCACTGTTGAAGGGCAATCATCTACCCTTAACATTACACCTGCAGGGTCTGTGTCTGCATCTGTCCTTGGACAGAGGGATCCTGTAGGTTACATGGCTCACTTTAGGGAGGTCATGTTAGCCCTTTGTGCAGCAAAAGGAACCATTGATGGTCCTCATGATGTCAATGAGAATATAGTCACTATCTCCGGAAGTGACTCTTCATTCGATGATGTGCTTGCCCATCCATCCTCAAGGGACGTTTTGATGGAAGATGCCAGTGGAGGAGTTGATCAAAATCAAGATCAACACATTCCCACTGGCCTACAATCTGAATTAAAAGCTAATTCTCCTCAGATTGTTCAGCACATCATCTCCTCTACTAAATCTGCTCATGAGACTCACTCTCATGAGAAAATGAGCCTCAACTTCCTTCAGATCCACCCCCTCTATTAGACACAATAAACCCTGATATTAAGGATTGCAGGCTGCTCTTTCCAAAGTCAGTGGCCTCTAGGCCAACTGCAAGTTCTTCCTAAGCTGCCACTATCTCATTTTCAGATGTAGTAAATCAACTCACTAAGTTCACTTCAACCTATAAGGTTGACAACTCAAAGTTGGTTGAAAGCTTGGAAAAGATCCAAAAGGATCAGGAATTGACGGATCTGAAGGTGGAAAAACTAAATCAAGGTCAGATTGCTATGAAAGAAAACTTAAAAAGAGCAGTTGACTTGGTAAAGAAGAGCCAAAGCAAGCTGACATAGTCCTTTGGTGGTCTCACAAAGGCAATCAATAAGCAAAATGAATTAAACAAGTGTAACACCCCGCTAAAGCGGAATATACGGGATGCACAGATAAGCACAATTGCACACAGTCAAAGTTCCAACACAGCCATTGATTATTAAAAGAACAGAAGTACGATAGTCATTACAGAACGATAAATGTACTCAGAATAGTCAATGAACAAAAGACAGAACAAGTTGTCTTTAAGATTCAAGTCTTGAACAGAACTAGCAAGGGAGGTCTTCACAGCTCCTGAACTTGTATGCTCGGACAATCGCCAAAAGAGATGAGCTTAAGAGGAAGACTCCTATGCTAAAGAACTATGAACCTAGCCTGAAAAGCATGTAAGTTCAAAAAGGTCAACTACAAAAGTAGTTGGTGAAATTCACATAATGTACTTTTAGCTTACATATAAGTATATATGTATAATAAGAACAAGATCATGAGTTTTGTACGTTGAACCAATGTACTTTGTAATGATAAGAACTAGGTCAAGATCATGAGTTTTGTACGTTGAACCAATGTACTTTTAGGTATAAGTTGTCACTGCTAAACCGATTGGCCAGAACTGAACTTTAGTGTAATAATATGCTCATATAGCTCAAGTACTTCAAATAAGATCTATATCAGAAGAATGACATGAACAAGAACAAGTAATATGCATCCTCTTGAACTGTGGAGAATGAGGGTGGGTCTACCCTAAACAGCACTGTCCATATTTACCTACGGTTCATTCCCTGAACTGTGGGATATGAATTGATAGCAGTGAGCAAGGACTGAACAAGTACATGTACGAACTAGAACACGACAAAGATCAAGTACAGAGATATAGATGTATTTAAGATCCTGCCCATTCAAGACTTAAATACTCTTTTAAACAGTTTAATACGAATATCACAAGTAGTTCAAGATCACAATGTAGTACGTAAGATAGTTCAAGAACATAAGTACTAGTACAAAATAGTTTTCATGCTTTTCAGTCTCCGATAAAGAACTTGAACAAAATGTACGAAAAGGGGATTAATGAACTCACAGTGATCTGGTACAAGCACAAATAGTTGATCATGACTTTAATAATGAACTTTTAGCCTTTAAAACTTGATTTAATTATTCGTAGAAAGTAATCAAGATAGAACATGTCTTAAATGTACTTAATTAGGGTTTGCACTTTGTACGTTGTTTTAGATCGAATCATGAACTAGCCTGATGTCAATGAATAGCCTTTAATGTGTTTAATCAAGTGATAATGATGTTATGAACTGATTTGGTGTTAAATGATCAAGTGTGGTATGTTATAGAACAAGTATGTGTTGTTATATGAGTGCACAAAGTCGTCCTAGGGTTTTGGACATCAAGATCGTCCCACTGGCTAGCCAAGATCGTCCCACTGGCTAGCCAAGATCGTCCCACTGGCTAGCCAAGATCGTCCTGGTTGCTCCACAAGATCGTCTTAGTTGGCTGATGCACAAGATCGTCCTAGGGTTTAGGACCAAGATCGTTTCAGGTTTCAAGCTAGGATCGTTTCAAGGAACTTATGAACTTCAAGATCGTCCTAATGGACAATGTACAAGATCGTCTTGAGGGAACAAGCTCAAGATCGTCCCATTCCAAGGACAAGTACAAGAACAAGATCGTTTCACGAACAAGTGTTTAGGGTTTTGAAATTGTACATTTACACACAATAACATTAACCATTCACACTTTTAACGATTTCAAGATCATCTATAACATGAACAAGGTGTGGCACCTCAATGAACAAGTTTCCTTTCATTTTCAAAAATGGGTTTTGAAGATTAAAGCACGTTTTGACCCAAATTTGTTCACACAAATGATACTAAACACATTTAGACACAAACCCATTGATCATTAACACAATTTCATATCAAAATTGGACCAAATCATCAAGAACATAAAGTTGAAAAAAGTACACTTTTAATTTGATCTAAAACTCATAATTTGTTGTTGTTACCTGAAATTTGATTCCGGAAATATGTTTTGATTATCACAAGGATGCTAAAAGTACAAATGATTTTGATTTAACAACACAAAATCAAAGGATGAATTTTGTGTGTGTTTTAGGTGGCTGCACTAGGGGTTTCTAGTGTGAGAAAGAAGAAAGAAGAAGAAGATGAAGTATGAACGTTTCTCTCTCTAGGTTTCCATCTTATCTCTATTTAAACCTTTCCCATATTAAATGAACTTCATAATGCAAGGACCATTTGCGAACATTTTAAACTAGAACTTTTAGGAACATGAACGTTTATGAACTGAACTTTAATATTTCATTGCACATAATCATGAACTCGTCAAATAATTCAAGATTTAAAATTGACCTTCATATAAGTACATAATTGAGGTATAAAGTACGTCAAGAACTTAATTAATTTGAACTGTCTAGCCATTCTAGTGGCAAATGTACGTTTTCAAGAACTTATTAAGAGCATTTCTAAGACGGTTGTTACAACAAGAGCACTCTGAGTCAGATTGAGAAAGGTACAACCAAGTTCACTAGAGATGTATCGATTGAACTCAAAATGCCAACAAATCTCAAGCTGAGTTCAAGAAAGAGTTAGTGGATGTCTCTAAAAGTTTGGAAACAAAATTGGCCAATCTTCACAATGATTATGTGGATTTGCACTGGGCCTGGTCTGTCAACAACTTCAGAATTGATCAGATAAGTACAAAACTCACTGGAGTCTTTGCTACTCTTGTAAGCTCCTTCCCAAATGATGATGACAAAAGGGAGAGAAGAAAAGAAGTGAAAGGAGTGAAGTTGAAATTGAAAAATAAAGAATTGTTGTAGAAAAAGAAGTTGTTGAGTATCTGAAGAAGTTGGATGATAGAAATAAGAAGGCCAGAAAAGAAGAGAGCCAATGATAGAAGAATGGTTGTTTTTGGTTCTGAGGAAGCTGGGATAAAAATGCCAGAGTCTGAGTCTGGTGGCAGAGGAGAGAAAAAGGAAGAAGATAATACTGTTGAGTGGGAGATGTTAGAAGATGTTGGAGAGATAAGGAAGGATGATAATGTGGTGGAAGTTGGAGATAAAGGTAAGACCTCTTAATCTGTCCCTGCACAAGCTGACCCAGTTCCAAAGGAAGTGATTGTTGACTCATCTTCCAATGAAGATCAAACCACTTTAGGTCAATATATGATGAAGAAAAGAGATATTGGTGAAGGCTCAAGTGGTGTAAAGGTTCTCACTGAGGAAGAAAAGGACTGGGAGCTTGCTGCAGTGAATGCAAAAGAAATGGGCATTTCTGTTAAAGATGCATATAAATTAATGATGGAAGACAAATTGGAGAGATTGAAGTTATCCTCTTTGGAATCTGATCCTGAGCTGGCCAAGGCACTACAAGAACAACTAATTGAAGAAGATAAAGAGTTGGCAGTTGTGGGATCAAGGAAGAATGAAAGCAAGAAGATAAAGAAAGTGAAGGTTCACACTACTCCTTCACAGAAAGTGAGAGATGTCAAGAAAAGTGTTGAAGCTCATGCTGGATGGGGAGCTCTAGATGTGAAGAAAGTTCAAGAAAGATTAAATTACTGAAAATATCCAGCGACCATCCTTCAAGTTCAGTTAAAAAAAAAGAAAAAGTCAAACCATTCCCAGCATCAGTTGTACAAGAGAAGGTTATGAAGCTGCTTGGGAAACTTATGATCTAAACAATCTGTTTGATCTAGGTTATACAGAGTGGGTTGAATTACATGACATCATTTTCAACCAACCTGGCATTCATAGAGAGACTGTCTTGGAAGCACTTGAGGAGAAGTTGGCTATTGTTGTGAAAAACAAAATTAATGTGTCAAGTCTTCCAGAACCAAAGTATTATGATATGGAAGAAGATGAGTCTGAAGAGCCTCTCAAGAAAAGAAGAAGAAAACAAGTCAATCTTTATGGTCCTGAAGGAGATCACTCAGATTTCGTAAAGAAATTAAATCCTTTAGAACTACTTGAGCAATTGGCACCTGAAGCTCTAGACAAACTTCTCAACCATCTAGATTTGTCTCTACCAGTTGGTGTACAAGATGCAAGGGTTAGATTGCACATTACTAAGCCTGAGCATGGGATGTATTTTGCAAATGCAAGAGGGCAACTAGTCTTCCAGAGAACTGCAGAGATCAGGCAGGTACCTACAATGCATCTCTTTACCTTGTATAGATTTTGTGTCAATTTTGGCGAGCAAGGTAATGGGTATGAGCAGTTTCTGATTGATGAAGGACTAGATAGAAAGATTGATGTTACAGTTGCCCCTTCATTTGAAGTAAAACAAGAAACTGTTGACATTTTAGGAGGTCAATAGATTTGATTTGGAAATTTTTTAAGACTCCTATTTGTAATGCTTTATGTATATAAAATCAGTTTTCTTGTAAAAAGTTGTTATCAGATTGAAAAGAACCCAAAAGATTCAAAGGGTTACAAGCTGTTAGTAATATTTTATTTGATTCTTTGTAAGCTGATAGTTAGAAAAGTGTGTTTGGTTTTGTCATCATCAAATAAGGGAGATTGTTGAGTCCCAATGCTATTTGTAAATTTGGTGATGACAAATCTGATGTATAAACACTTAGTAATCTTTTGGTTCTTGTAATCTGATCTGGGTCAGACTAAGCTGACACAGCTTGCGATTTGTAACTAACCCAGCTCATGCTTCATATACTGTAACTGTTTATCTTATGGAAGCAAGTGTTATTCAAGCTGCATCAATTGGTCATAGCATTCAATCCAAGTTGAAAAGGAGGATAGAAGATAGAAGACCAAGCTGATAGTGGAAGTCAGTTTGGGATTAGTAGTCTGCTTGAAAACACTTGGACAGATTTGCTCCTGACAAACGAGCAATCTGTGTCTGACAATCAAGCGAAGAATGACAACCTAGATTTTATTGATAAGAATAAATGACGTGACTAGGAAGGTTCCTAGAATCTAGGTTGCTGACAGATATACATATGCGTGTCCATACTCTTATTGGAAGATCAAATATCGTGCTGCAGGTTTTGGGAACCACAAGTACGATGAAGGCACGATCAAATATTCTGTTGATCGTCCAACAGAAGAAGAATACGTGGCTTAATTGGATTACAAGAGAAGAATGGTTTTTGCCTATAAAAGCCACATTCCTTGTATTCATATGTGTGGCATTTCCTTTGAATCATTCTTTGTATAAGTTTTCTCTGCTCTTACACACAGCTTAGCCTGTAAGAAGTCAGCTTGGGCTGCTTCTCTTTAGCAAGAACTTCTTGATTGTTGTTTGTCATTTCAGGGGTTGTTTAGATATTGTAGGTTATCTTGTTTCCGCAACAACCCTGTAATTCTTTGCATAGATTATTTCTTAATAAAAAATTACATTTGAAAACACAATCTGTGTTCAAGAATGATTACATACTGCTTTACTGTTTTATTGACTCTTATTACTCAATGGTTATATTCGGAGTCTAAGTCTTTAAAACTATTTTCTAAAAGTTAGTTAAGAATTAAGGAAAAGTTGTATTCACCCCCCTCTACAACTATTTGTGTACAATTTACTTTGGTTTATTGATACACTTCTGGGACATAATAATAAGAAACTGTAAAATTTTTATTTAACTAAAGTTGGTGGGAAAAAAAGGGGTAAACTGAAATTAATATTTATATGAAGTTAATTTTTGTATGACTTAACTAATCTAAATATTATCTATTAAATTTTGTATTTGTAACCTATATTAACTCTTAGGATTTACAATTATATATTTCTATAACCTTTTAGATATAAAATCTAAATTTGCTATAAGTAAGTTTTTATTACTTTAATATATTGACTTTGATTATTTTGATATCGTTTTAAAAGTAGTTCATTAATGGTGTATAGTTAAGATTTACGATTATATCTTTCTATAAGCTTTTAGATAAAAAGTCAAATTTTGCTATGAGTAAGATTATGATTATTTTAATATATCGACTATGATTGTTTTGAATCTGTTTTGAAACTAGCTCATTAATGGTGTAGTTTTTTAGCCGTTGTTATTCTATCAGGGGAAAATGCTACATATTGAGATGTTGTTGAATGTTTTAGTATGATTATTTAGCATGGTGGAACAATGCATCATTTTAGTTTGTATATGACAGATATACTTCGGATCTTATGAAAAGCATGATATCAATTTTAAATAATACCTATAGATAAAACCCTTTGATCCACGTTATGTTTAGGATTTAACACAACAGGAGATAGTTTTGCAAGGTTTTTGGCTCGACTCCTTTGTTTTTTATCAATAATTTGTTTCCCTATCTTCCTTGCATTAGCCGATAAAATTGTTTGATCGATGTTTGGAATGTCCTTGGTTGGGTTACTTTTTTATCCTGAATAATTTTCCTGGATCTGTATGCAAAGATGTTTATTCGATTCTTATGGTTAATTTGTTTGGGGTTTATTTTTTAAAATTGGATTAAATACATAGAATCATAGTAACAGATATTACCGGTTTTTTTCATGTTTTTTTTTGCTTTTTGCAGGGCACTATCATACATGGCTCGGTCAATGGTGAATGGACGAGAAATTTTAGGAGTATTTTGACCGATGGAGTGGTTATTCAGCTAGCAAATTTCCAAGTTGATTTCGGTATATCTATTTAATATATTTGAATTCTAATTCTTTTAGCTTTGATTAATATATTTTGAGACTACTCGTCCATTGAACGGGCGTAAACACTAGTAATATAACTAAAAGAGATGGTACATTTGGCACCCCTATCCATCTCCTTAATTTAGCCTAATACTTCCTCCTTATTAATCTTCTATTTTTTTAATATTTATTTAATAGAAAATGACCGACCTTTAATAAAAAAAAACTTATAAAAAAATCTTTATTATTGTATATACCATAGTTATCGACTCGGTATTTTTGACTCGACTCGAAATCTGATTTTTCAACTTATGAATCGAAACGTGACTCGAATCGTAAGAGTCATAATATTTGATGATGTATAATTTTATAATTATATATAAGTTTTATTGTAGAAATATAGTATTGTATTGATATCTTATGCTAAAAAGAGTAAACATTATTAAAATTAAATCAAATTTGAAAGCATATAAAAGAGTTGTATTAAAAAATAAATAAATAAACTAAAATAAAAAAATAATTTTCGTGACTCGTGACTCGGAGTACGACTCGTACCGACTTGCAAAACAAAACACGGGTCATGCTACGAGTCTGGAGCAAAATGAGTCATCCACCGAGTCGCCTCGTTTTCACTTGATTTTGACTCGACTCGTGCGAGTCGACTCGTGTGAGTTTGACAACTATGGTATATACCACCTAGTTGAACCTACGGTAAAACAAAAAGAAACTACGATCGAAAAAGGTTTTTTTATTTATATACTTTGTTTATATTTAATCATTATTATTATTTAACATTGAATTCTTATGCTATTGTTATTATTATCTATTTTAATTTACCTTTTTGTCCATTATAGGTTTATTATGGACTATTTCGAAGTGGACAACCTGAAGAAAATCAAAACGCTCAAGATGGTCTTTGTTGATAAATTGATATGTAATTTTCAATTTATATACTCTACACTTTTTGTTTCACTTTTTATTTAACTAAAGCTGGAAAAAAAAAGGTAAACTAGAATCAATATTTATATGAAGTTAATTTTTATATGTTTCTTCTTTAACTTTCGTATTAATTAAGTTGTGATATTGGTTATACACTTTTTGTTTGTCTTTTTATTTAACTAAAGTTGAAAAAAAGGGGTAAACTGAAATCAATATCTATATTGAGTTAATTTTCAGATATTTATTCTTTAACTTTCGTATTTATTAAGTTGTGACATTAGTTATATATTTTTTGTTTCACAATTATTATAAGATTTATATATCTTGAGACTACCCATCCAATGGACGGACCTGATCACTAAAGTAAAGTAAAGTAACTCCCAATGTCGTCTTCCACGGGTTTGGGGTCCCAATACCGTCTTCGACGGTGTATGGGGGAGGTTGATATGTAGACAGCCTTACCCCTACCAAAGGTAAAGAGGTTGCTTCCAGGTTCTACCATAGGTAGAATAGGACCTCCAGCCTTGTTGGGCATGAGGATCGAACCCATGACCTCTGTTTCTAGAGGCATGAGCTCCAACCACTGATCCAACTAGTACAATTAATATACGACGCATTCTTCATAAAATTTATCCATACTAATATTACCTAAACAAGTAATCATGAGTTACACCGATAAATCACACTTACTCAGGATTTACTTAAAATTTCAATAAAATAAAACTATAATTATATGAAAACAAAAGATTATTAATAAAAAAAATCATGTTGTCTGTACTACTTCATGCCCCCTACTCCTCCTAAGTAGCAAAAGTCACGCCGGGCATTCTTTCTTCGTTTTTTTTTAACTAGTTAAGTATTTATGCCTACTGTTCAAAGAAAAAAGTATTTATACATAACTAATAGGTTGCCACCCGTGGGATGGCATTAGCGTTTGAAGTGTTTGTGTTATTTAGATATATGTTTTTAGCGTTTAAAAAAATTGGTTTATTGTCTAAGTGTGTATTTAATTGCATATTACCGTCTTTATAAAATTCTATAACTTCTAGTTCAAACCAAAAATTCAAAAAATAAAAGTAATTAAAATAGTTTTTCAAAACCAAATAGTAAAGAAAAAAATATATGAAAAATATATACACTGAAACCAAAAAAGAAAACCAAAAAATATAATAAAAAAAACACAAAAGAAAACAAAAAGGAATACGCAAACGAAATGAAAAAGTTATAAAAAAAATCAAATGTTACATGTAAAAAAGGTTTAAAAAACAAACGTATAGAAAAATACAAAGGAATAAATATTAAAAAAAATAATAATAAAAACCAAAATATATAACATTTGAATAAGATATATAATACTCGCATTAAAAATTGTTAAAAAAGACATATACTATATAAATATAGAGGTAGAAAAAATCAAAAGGAAAACAAAAGGGACAGAAAAAAAAAGATAATTAAAACTAGAGGGGCAAATTACAAATCTTAACACAATATATTTAAACCAAAAAAAAAATTATTGGGGGTGGGGAGGCTCAAACCTGAACCCTCTCTCCCAAAAACTAAAGCCTCAACCACTTAGCCATCTCATAATTTAGTTCTATATTTACTGTTTCAAATATTTATATTAAAAGATCAGATAAAGTCAAATGGTCACTGTTCATAACTTGCACCGTTAATGATATTATATATTACAATACTGACTCAATATTAATTAAACTTAAATATAATAAGGATTATAATTATTTGAAAACAAATAGGATTATTAATGAAAGATCATGTTGTTTGTTTTACATCATGCCTTCATGCCTCCCAAGTTGCAGAAGTCACGCCGGGCCTTTCCCTGTTTTTCAATAACTTTTATTTTTTTAAGAACGAGAATATATTAAAAACAAAAATCTAGCGAAGTACTACAAGCCTCAAACAAAATTCAAATACAAACACGAAACAACATAACCCGCAACAAAGCAATTATGCTAAATATAAAGAAGAGGGTTTTGAAACAAAGCCTTAAACCTTTTTTCAATAACCTTTAGCCAATTCAATTGTTTAAGTATCATTTCCGGTAATCGGGACTACACACATGTTTAAAGTTTTAAAGTTATAACTTTAAAACTTTTGATAATTATCAAAAGTTTTGAAAGAAAATATGCATAATCATTGTTTTTCTCGTATTAATTTTAAGTACTCATCATGTTACGTATCAACGCTATAATTTAGACTTGTTGATAATTTATCAAATTAATCATATCTATCATTTTCCTATTATTTAAAATAAATTACATTATTATTCAATATTTATAATAATATAAAAAACGGTTAGATTACACCTTATACAAATAATAAATTATAATTTATGAATAATTGATATATCTCAAATATGTTAAGGTATGACTTAATAAAACATATATATTTATAAATATAAAAATCTTTCATATGATCTATATTTATATTTATTAAATATAATATAATAATCAGCCTCATTTGAAAAATAATATTTATATTTTTCTTAAGTTCTTTAATTTTAATTATATATTTACTATTAATTTATGTTAGTTACTTTTTACTTTCTCATCACCCTAATCAGTTTATATATTAATGTTCATCTTTATAACTAGACAACCTTACCTCTACACGAAGGTACAGAGGTCGTTTCCAAAAGGATCTCTGAACAAAAAGAGACAAAAGATAGAGAGTGTAAAAAGTTTAGTAACCATACATGCCGGTCCAATATCGTCCGACTACATTACAATTAGAGAAGAATAACAGACACCACATTACACAATTTAGCACAAAATGAACAATGCATAGTAAAAGGGCATTTAAACCTATTAAACATGTCCATGTGCATACAACCAAGCAGGGATCCAACAATTACGAGCGGTATGTGTAAGAACTCCTATAAACCCCCTCCCAGCAAACCAAAGAAGCATATAAGGTTGAACCAGACATACATAAAACTCTCCTAAGTTACATACATAAGTCTATATATTTGTTTGTTTTAATTTTTTAATTAAGCAGCCCGGGTTGAAACCCGAGTTAATTAACTAGTATTAATTAATAACAATATACATATATATTCTCGTATGTATATGTTTTATAGTAATTGAATTGAAGTTGTAAACTCATCTGACAATATCTACTAATTGAATTGAAGTTTGGATGTATACGTATGATGATGATTAGGATTAAATATATATGTTTTAAAACAACTAATTAAAACAATAATAAAAAGTAATTTTAGCCATATATACATATCCGTATTGCAAGTGACTTCGTTTATTGATACGGATTCTTTATTATGTTATCATTTATATTTTCTTTTATGTTTTATAATAGTTAATTGGTATTTGACATCAGTAAATACCTCATCGTATAAAGGTGAAGCACTTCACATACTCTAGACTACGAGATGTAGACCATAAGCCGTTACAGGTGATTCAGGAAAAAAAAACCCACAATCGAACCCAAGACATGTGGAAAAAACCAGGGATGCATAAATTAATTGAGCTAGCTTCATTTGCTATCATCTATTGTTTTACTTTTTACTTTTTGATTTTTTTTGTTATTAAATAGTGATGATTATGAATAATTTAAACGACGTAAGATGCTTAAAATTAGGATATTAATTGAAAAATGACACATAATGAAAAATCATACATAACATACTTTCATAATTGCCAACAAAACAAAAATATATCATCTCTTAGTGATATAGAAAGATGTGGAACATATTTTGTTCTACAAAAAGTGGTCAAAAAGTGTATAACAAGAATGATATTCTACGCCCATTCTTATTAAGAGTATGTTTAGATTGCGTTATAAAGTGATTATCTGATTAGTACGTTTGTAAAATGCAAATAATTTAAAAACTTGTTTGTATGAAAATGTGATTATTGGTTATAAAAATGCAATTTTGGGGAAACATGTACCTTCATGTTTTTTAAAACGCAGTTTTGAAAACGCATAATATATTATAAAAACGCGAATTTTATTTTGTAATCGCAATACCAAACACCCCAAACATCTCATTTTTCCTATAGTTTTCCAACCACATCAACATCACAGTAGGTTTTTTTTACTCCCATGATACTTCCAAAACACACTTTTATTATTTGTTATTATTTTCAATTTTTATTACTTAAAATTAAACAAACACACTTTATTAATCACATTACATAAAAAAAAGCACATTACATTAAGAATAGAAGACACATTATATTGGTGCCGGCGGTGATTATTGTGCAAATCCCAGTACTTAATACGGGTTTGTCCACAATCGTGGTGGTGCCATCGGGGAATAGTTGCTTGTTTGAAAACCTACATTTGAAAATCACATTGCCGGCCATTACGTTGAGTAGTGCTTCAAAATTAGGATCTAGATGCAATCGAGATGTTGTCCTTTTGGTGTGTTTTGTACATGTTAATTTGTTTTGGTGAGTGAAATGTATAAATACGAGAGTTTTTTATAAAGTTGGAATGAAGATGGTAAAATGGGGTGAAATGGTGTTAAAACAGTGTGTTTTTATAGGACAAATGTTAAGGAAGTGTCTATGTCATCACTTCAAATTCGAAATTTCCAGCCAAATTTTTCGTTTTCTTTTAATCATGCAATGGCTTTTTTCTACTGTGTTCCCCACAATTCGCGCGTCCATCACGTTAGTCTCAAGCATAAGCAACCTGACGCCAACTCCAAGAACAAGGCATCGTAGTATCATTTATATGAGATGCGTGTTCGACGACAATGTCTGACGCTCTACTAAAAACGGCTTAAGCAAGAAGCAAAAGATCTAGAACACGACGTTATACGTATATTGAACTTGATTGAACAAATTAAATGTTAATACCAAAAGGGAATTTCCATATAAGATCATAGAAATGTCAATCCATGAATATGAGGCACGATTAACGTAAATTCGTAAAAGTTATGCATATAATCTGTTAAACATAGCTTCCATCTCCCGTAACAAAACTAATATTGAATTTCCTTTTTTAATGTGTTCCTTTATGCACTTTCTCCGCCTTGAATTTAGAGCTCCTACATTTAGTCATTTACCTTTACATGTTTATTTCACTCCATGATGACATGCCTTATTGAGGATTAAAACGAAAATAAAGGATCACGGTATAAATTTTCACAAAAACAACCCTCTAATCTGATATTTTCCTATAGTAAACAAGAAAAGAATTTTTAAAACAAAAAACTAAATAAATTTATATCATCGGATTCTTTGCCTTCATTTACATCATCATAAACATTCTCAAGTAAGCCTTCAATCTATGCATATGATCATATACATGAAAGAAAAAGCCTGTATCAAATTTCAAGAAAATGAGATACATGATTTTTTTCTACACTACTACATCATTCACATTTTAATCTGTTTATGTAAAAATGTACATATGAGGATTGTATACCTTAAAAATCATGCATTTATATTTCATTAAGATTTATATTCGGTATGAATATGAATATGAATATTTGTTGTTTTGTAGGTAATATGTTATGTGTAAGTATATGAAAAGATTTTCATAATGAATCAACTAAACATGTCAAAGTTAACATCTTCAAGTACATCAGACCACCATGTAAAGCGTAAACGTGGTCGTCCAAGGAAAGACGAGCACATGTCACGTAACGAAAAGAGGCAAATACCGCCAACGTCATCGTCTCTATTAATGTCACAGATACCGCCAATTTCTTCCATGACCAACATTCAACAATCGCCAACGATGACCATGAATAACCCTAATATTAGTCCTGACAGCCATAACATGGTGGGACAAGTTGCTACGGGTGTTATAGATGGTGTCTTTGATGCAGGATATCTTCTTTCCGTTCGTGTAGGGCCTAACAATACCCTCCTACGCGGTCTTGTGTTTAAACAAGGCCATTTTTGTCCAATAACACAAGCAAACGACGTCGTTCCACATCTCAAGATGTCTAGGAGAGAAACTATTCAAATGCCTATGACAAACCAAACTGCATTATATGCTTCTCAAGGTGCGTGCGTGAAACAAACATCACAAGTTGCAATTCCGGCTACAATGCATAATTACCAAGCTACCCCTATGATGGTTGCCGGAGGAAGAAGTAATTCTACCGTTCAGCCTGATAATTTAAGAATGGTGGAACAAGACGAACTTATGCAAGTTTTTGAGATCTCTAAGATGGTTGAAGAAAACCCAAAAAATGATGAATGTGATCATGGGTTAAAAAATCACCAACTAGTATCTGATTCCGATCTAATGCCTGAGAGTTTGCCTAAAAATGAGGTAAGTCCTCATTGTGGCACACATAATTTAGTCCAAGATAACGAGCATCAAGCTTTAATCAATGAAGTGGACACGCAAAAACAACAAGAAGGCAAATACGTTGAGCCTATAAATCACATAGAGACCTGCATGGAAGAACCACAATCAGTTGAAAAAGAGATAGTGCAACAAGAAAGTTTGCACCGACATGGTATGTAAACACAATGCCTTTGCTACTTGGCTTTATAGTCACAAATTTTCATTTTTCTACAATCGTTTGTTCAAAAATACTCTGTTCCCTTTTACGTGTAGCCTTCATTTTATAGGTGAAGCGAACAAGATTGATGTTAATCAAGACCCAAATCAAGGGGTAGCGACCGATGACTTTCAAGCGTATTAGGAAAACAAAAGGTAACAGTAACATTGTAAGTTTAAATAATATTTCTTGATTTTTAGTTTAATTTTTGTATTCAAACTTAGCGGGTTTGCAGAAATTATGAAAGGGTGATATAAAGAAGAAATTTCAAAAGCAAGACACTAAGGGGTGGTCATGAACATTTGTTGTTTATATATTGTAATGTTTATATACGAATAAAGGATGAGAAAATGTATCTTTACATCATTTTTTTTAGATGTCAAGGAATTCTATATAAGAAACTTGTAGCTTGTATATGTTTGATAAATGTATTATACAATGAAATTCTAACATCTATCAATTTCAACGACTTTTGAAGGGAATTCTGTTGAAAAGTTTAGTTAATATTTGTTGGTGATAATAAGAAAGAAGAAAGTAGGAATGACAGAATTTTTTTAATCATGCACGAAGAAATAAATGAAAATAAAGTTGTGGCTTAATTTCTTGTAATATTAACAATAAATTTTTATTTGAGTTGCAAGTCAGGGTTGCTAAGGAACTTGAAAAAATTAGACATGATTTCCTTTAAAATTTCAGCAGTGACAAGGAAGGTGTGGAAACTATAAATAGGCGTAGAGTACTCTCAAAGCTATAAGAAAAGATGTATCCTTAAATGGTTTGAAGATCCGGAAAGAAACAACAAGGCGTGCATTACAGATAGAAGTAGCTATACGAAGATATTGAATATAGTTTATAAGACAGTGTGGAGTAGTATTATTTAGATACTATTTGAGAGGACCTGGAAATCAGTTTTCCTAATACTAGAACCAATCTAAAATGTTCGAGGGTATGCAAGGAAGTCAATAAGCGCTATATTGAGTGAAACAAATTAATGGCTGGAACCAAGTATTAGGATTTAGGAGGGCAGGGTTAACAAAGAAGGCAGGAGTATGGAAAGGATTTTGTTTTGAGACGACGAGTTAAATAATTCTAAAAAAGGTCTTGAAAGTTTATTTCCATCATGGAAGTCAAGAAAACTGTAGTGACAGGATATAATAATGTTGTCGATTACTTTAAAGAAAGGTCTTGAAAGTTTATATAATCACAGTTTCAAAACTTGGATTTCGATTACTTTTGGGTTCTAAACAGAAGTAACAGGGTATAATAGTGTCGTCGATTAAAAATGGAAACTTCTAACATACGAGAAATTATAACTTTATAATAAGCTAATATAAGGTATTACAAAATCCAAATTGCAGACTTCAAAGCTCAAATGAGGATAACAGAATTAAAGATTTTAAAATTAGGTTTTGAGAAGAGTAGTACTCAGTTTGAGAGATAGAGAAACCATGCGAAATTTGGAGATATTGACTATCCCATCCAATGACTAGTCATGGTATTTGAGTTTGTTATGCCAACTGAAAACCAATTCTAGAAATGCATTTACACGCTCCAGTAAGAACTAGACCACATTCAGCATCTCCCTTTTTCCATTGAATTCAATAAACTCAACCCTTATGAAATAAGGAGGCAGGATGCCTATGGTTACCAGGTTATCCAACATTGAATTCAACACATCAAGGTTTAGAATTGTTAAGATGTTGGACACCCTTGAATAATCCAATGGTTAGACTTGAGTTTCAAAGAGATTTCAAGAATGCTGAGGAGTAGATTCATGGTGATGGAATCAATCATCTTAGCTTCAATGCCTTGCCTTGAGATTAGAAAAACATACAAGGCGGCATTGATGCATTGATCAAAATAACATAGTTTCCCGAATTTCTGTCATTTCTTTCTGCAGAATAAACTAAAGGTAAATTAGAGCTTTTTCAAGGGCGGCCGATGAATAAAAATTAGTTTAGCAACATGAACACAATACTCCGAAAACAAGAGCCTTGTGCAACTAATTGCAAGGTTATGACATAAACCCCGAGCTTCCTTAAAATCTTGGACTAACAAGGTGTTTCAAGGATAGCAGACCAAGAAGAGGTAGTTTACAACATGAACGCGTACCATACTCCAAACACATGACTTTATTTTGCAAAGAATGGCAAGGTTATAACATAAGTCCTCCTCTACAACCTTAAACTATTGGACCGACTTGTTGTCATTCATTCTCAATGTCGTTAAAGTCAAAGAAGAAATATAAAGACAATCGAGTTTGTGCATATGACCGGCTGTCTACTAAACTCAAATCCTCACGAAGGAACAACAGTTATTGAGAAATTTTGAGAATTTTCAACTGATCGAAGAAGAATCCAATAATTCAACATTGTTCAACTTAAGAACCCCAAAGTCACTACAAGAAATCCGGCTTTTAGCGACGCCAAATGTCGTCGCCAATACTCACATTTTCTCCTATGATTTTTAGCGACCAATTTTGCGACGCCAGAAAGTGGGACCCGACCGAAAAAATTAAAAAAGAAAATGATTTTTCAGCTAGCTACGCCTTTAGCGACGCCTTTGTCGTCGCTAACATTTTTTTTAACTTTTTTACAAATACTTTAATAAATATAAAAAAATAAATTAAAAAATATTTTGCGACGACTTTAGCGACCACATTGTCGTCGCCAAAATAATTCTCTTATAAAAAAGAAATACCCTGAATATACAGTTAATTAACAAAATTAACTAACAAAATTCACTAACACAATTCAATACACAATTTATATTCATTAAAACTACAAAAACTATACAAATCTTCATACCTAAAATAAAATCATACAAACAATACAAAATTAAGAATTCAATAAATAAAATTAAAAAAAAAACTTCAAATTACAATGGAACAAAATCACACACAAACATTATACATATTAATAAAATTTCATTAACAAAACAATAAAAACTATACAAATTTGTATAAGTAACAAAAAAAAAAGAAACCTTGAATATCTAAAACTCATTGGTGGTGGAGGGTAAGCAGCGGCGGCGTTGGAGGGGTAAGCAGCGGCGGCGGTGGTTGGACGTGGTGGTGTTTGGTTGTTGTTACTACAAAGTACAAATATAACAAACAATATAGATTTAGTAACAAAACTAACTGAAATCACATATTTATATCATTATATAAGAAACCCTTTTAAAGAAAAAGAAACTTATATTGATAACTTAAAGTGGTGGTGGATGTGGTGGCCGACAGCGGCGACGGTGGTGTTGATGATGGAGGCCGGCGGGTGATGTGGGTGGAAGTTGGGGTTTTCCGGCGGATGATAAAAGGGAAGAAGATAAAGGGGTTGAAGATAAAGGGAAGAAGAAAAAGGGAAGAAGAGACATAAGGGTTCGCTGGTGGAGGTTTTCGCGGCGGGTGACGTTTTCCGACGGTGGAGGTTTCCGGCGGTGGAGGGTTGGGGTGGGGTTTTCAAAGAGGGGAGGGTGAAGTGATAGAGAAAGAGAAAGAAAAAGATAATGAATGTGTGGTGGTGTGGGGGGTTTGGTTAATTATAAAGGATTCAAATTTTTTGAGAAAATTTTGGGGGGCTTTTTAAAATTTTTGACGTAAAAATGAGGGATGTATAATTTTGATGTGTGTTTTAATTTAAAGGGATTTATGAGTGAATTATATTTATGTTTGTTATATTAATTTAACTAAATAAATTGTATTTACTTGTTTTTTTTAAAAGCATGTTCATTCACTTTTTTATATATAAGAAACTATTGATTAAATTTATTATATTTGTATTTAAATATATACCTTTAATTTTTCAAATAAAAGTAAAATGTATATGTCATGAAAAAATTTCAAATTCTGAAAGTATTTAGTTTGTATATTTGTATTTAATACTTAATTTATACTTTATATTACTACTTTATATGTAATATGCATGACATAAACGTATTATAAGTTTTTTTCTAAGTAAAATTAAATTTCTTATAGTAGGGAAAAGTTGAAATTGCAAAAATTATTTGATTTGTAAGTAACCAGTTATTTTTAAGCAATATTAATTTATAACCGATTAACCTATATTATTATTAGTAATATTTATATATTATATCTATTTATTGACAAGTCCTAATTAAGCACCAACACACACCTACTTAACAAACCTGCCGCTCCTTATTTTTGTGGATGGACTAACCACTTTCCCGTTTGGTGATTTATGAGTTTATGTACAGTGATTATTCATTTGGGCCTAAATAGTCCAATATGTTCGTTATATACGTTGTTCGTCAAATAATTGGGCCCAATTGCCCAATATGTTTCTTACTTATTCGTATACGCCTAACTGACCCAATTATGAACACATAACTCTATATTATCTTTTAAAAGCTTCATTTCAAGTACCCAATTACATATGTCGGTCTTACGTTACTTTCTGATTCATCTAGGCCTAATGGGTCCACTATGTTTCTTTTTCATTCATTAACACCCATTACGTTTCTTTCTCATTCAATGACCAAATGGATAATGTGTGATCGTCTTTCAAACGAATATGACCAATCTATATATTTATTAGCGTATAGTTTTTGTATAATTATTTATTTAACCCATTATATTTAATTAACAATATAATATATTATACTTAATTCATAAATATAATATAAATTAGTATTTAAAACTTATATATAATTTTTGAAATTATATATCATCTTTAAAATTAATATATTTTAAGTTAACTTTAAATTAGTATTTAATAAATTAGTAATACTTTTTATTTAACACATTATATTTTTAAATAATTAACAAACAATATAGTATATTATCATTAATACATAAATATAATATAAATTAGTATTTAAAACTTATATATAGTTTTTGAAATTATATCTCATCTTTAAAATTAATATATTTAAAGTTAACTTTTTATTAGAATTTAATATATTAGTACAATTGTTTTATAAAATTAATGTAAATTTTGTATAATTATTTATTCAACACATTATATTTGTAAATAGTTAACAAACAATATAATATACTATGCTTAATTCATAGATATAATATAAATTAGTTTTTTGAAATTATCTATCATTTTTAAATTAATATATTTAAAGTTAACTTTAATTTAGTACTAAATTAGTATTAAAGTATAATTAATGTATCAAAAAAAACTTTTGTGATGACTTTCTCGTCGCCAATATCGTCGCAAAAAGAAGCGGGAAAGTTTTTAGGTTGAAGGGAAAAAACGAAAAACAAAAAAGATTTAATTAAAATTATTTTGCGACGCTTTTAGCGACGCCATTTGCGACGCCTTTTATATTTCAAGTGAAAAATATTTAATATTTTTTCTGAAATTATTATAAATGAAAAAAAATTGTGGTGACTTTGTCGTCGCGAAATGCGTTGCAAACAAAGTGGCGGGAATTTTTTTTGTTGGAGGGAAAAACGAAAAATAAAAAATTTAATGAAATTTTTTTGCGACGCTTTTAGCGACGCTATTAGCGACGCCTGGCCTTTTTTGTTGTCCGAGCCAAAATTGCCAAAATTTAATGCGAAATTAAAATTGAAAAGTGTTTTGCGACGCTATTAGCGACGACCTTAGCGACAACATCTACAAGTTTGACTTTAAAAGTCATCCGGCCGATTATTTTGTCGTTTTGCGGCTTTTGGCGACGAAATTTGTGTCGTCGCGAATCGTTTTGGTCGCCAAAACTAGTATTTCTTGTAGTGAGTGCAGGAAACCCGACTGTAAAAAAGGTTAAATGGGTGAGGAGTCTTTGGTCCCATGTCTCGTCTTGATACCCATCATCATCTTCAAACATGGATCACAAGCTATAGTTTCTATACTTGCCTTTGGCATGTTTCGAACATATGACTTGTAACCTTTATCTGTGAGCCCATATAGTTACACGGTGGTGATACCACTACCACTAGGATTTCACTCCATTGGTTAGGAAAACCCACTGTAAAACTAGGCAAACTTAAAGGACTCCAAAAGTAAACGGCTTAAAATACATTTAACGTAGTATGGCAAGCTGCAAGAGCATCGATAATGAAATGAAGTCACTTAATATTGTGAATTATGACATCCGTTCTAATATATCCATATATAGCTCTACTTCTAGTATACGATTGTGATTCATATGACATAAATTGTTATTCTAAATTTACTCCGTATATCAGGGGCGGAACTACTTAGGAGGGAGGGTTAGCTGGGGCTACGGTTCGGTTCAGTTTGCGAAGTGTAAAAAGAATTTGAAAATTTTATTTTATGTATTGGTGCTGCGGGTCTTAAAAAAATGGGATACCGGTCTTATAAAATAACAATTATACTTTTATACATAATTATTTAGAAAAAAAGAGGTGGAAATAAATACCCACTTATTTAATTGTAAAATCTTAATAGCTAAGTAAAAAAAAAAAAATCAGTATTCAACACATCACTTTGTCAGTCCACTTTCAATTTTACTATCCCTTTTCTAAATAAATATCTCCTATCCAATTATCTCTAAGGATTATGGCACTGGAGTGTAACCAATTATGACTCAATGGTTATGTAATGTAGTAAATTTTTAAATTGGCTATCTGATGTAAGTATCTTTCATTTTTGTTCTTTTAATATGCCGGTTGACCTGTTGTACTGGTAGCCGATAACAATGTTAGTTTTACTTTGGGATTATGGCACTAGAGTGTAACTATCTATGACTGAATGGTTATGCTATGTAGTGATCTTTAAAACTGGCTATCTGATGTAAGAACCTCTCATTTTTGTACTTTTCATGTACCGGTAGGATACATCGAGTGAACAAAACAAAACAATTTTAACACTTTCGTAGATTACTACATTACATGACCATTCACTCATAGTTGGTCACACTCCGGTGCCTTAATCCGTATTCTTTCTTATATCCAACGTGGCATTACCGGTTATAAATAGGATGTTACCCGGTAGGATACATTAAAAGAACAAAAATGGAAGCTACTTACATCAAATAGCCAATTTAAAAGGTCGCTACATCACATAACCATTGAGTCATAGTTGGTTACATTTCGGTGCCATAATCCCATTATCTCTAACCCCCTTTTCCAAAATCTTCTACAATCGACTACATCATATGCAAGAAATTAAGCAAATTGAATCCGAGATAATCAATTTGACTAGGAAAGAACATGAAGCAAGTAAGTTATTTTATTAAAAGTTATATTCTATTTATATTAGATTCAACCCTTTATTTCTATTGCTTTGTTTTAGGTTATTATTGTATTAGTTAATTAATTATATAAAACCACTACCACTAATCCATTATATTAGATTCAGCCCTTTATTTCTATTGCTTTATTTCTGTTGCAACTACAACAGTTAGAAAGATGTTTTTCGGCCATGAACTTTGTGAAGTCAGATTTGCGTAATCAAATGGGTGATAAATTTGTGAATGGTTGTCTAGTTTGTGATATAGAAAGGTAGACACTTGAAAACATTCCAACTAAGAATGTGATTGCACGATTTCATATGCAAGACCATAGAAGACAACTTCCATAAGATAATTTGTTACTGTTCACTTTTTGTTTTATACTATGTATTATATTAGATTAACTGTGCTACGGGTCCTTTAGAATCCTGGTTCCGCCACTGTCGTATATGTTAGCTAAAACCCAGCTCACAACTCATTGATAACGCACCAATCTTACATAAAATAATCTAATAGGCATTGAATATAAAATTTTATGAAGAAAAGGGACACACAAAAACTTTTTTGCGTCACCAAATGAAAGAAGGTAGAAAGTATGATAAATAGCAGCTAACACGAGTTTACATGTTTGAGAGGAATTACGTTCCTCAATAAAGCAAGAAGCTCACTGTAATGATGATAATTAGAGTTGCATGAAACAATATCGCATGTATACCATGAAAAAGTTTGACACAAAAGATTTAACCGATATCATGAAACCACAAATTGCGATCATGCATACACTAATAAGATGATCATATATGTTTAAGCATTTGGTAAACAAAGATAATCTTTGGAACTAACCTACAAGGACATTTTTTTTGGAAAAAGGTGTCGTGTGATTATTCATCTATTCAATTAGCTAACCGCAAGTGTAATCTATTAATCCAAATAATAAAGCTCATCAATACAAGTCATAGTAATAAGATAATCAATTTTTAATAGTCATAACACACATTCTTAAATCAGATCGTAGGGTCAAAGGTAGTATGATTCCGTTTATTGTTACCTGTAATTTAAAACTCTTCTAACTGAAATCTGATCCACGTTATGGTTTCTCTTTGTACAACAAGTTTGCATAAATGAACAAAGCAATGGACAACTATTTTGTGATTCTATTGTACAGCTGCAAGTAGTGCATTTGATTTATGATGTATGAGCAATAGCTATAAATTACACTAACTTTATTCAATAGCTATATATCAGTCAACATTCGATCTTCAAAATAGAAGGTTGTGAAATTGTATAGCAACTACCACTAGACTAACCTGCAATAAAACGTTTGCTCACAAACTCGTGATGACGTAAGCACTAGTTTGTTAGTAAATCGTGTTTGAAGATAAGCTGAAATTCGTGTGATAATATAAGCACGAATTTGAGATGACGTAAGCGCGAATTGGTAATGACGTAAGCGCGAAGATGAAGCAGAATTTGCTGACATTTTACGAATGCACAACTTGAGTTATAATTAAGCTAGATAAGAAAGTAAGTTAGAAGATAAATAACAAGAAAAATAACAAGTTCGATTGTAATAAATCAATGCAAGTATAATCATATGTATCATTGATTAAACGATGAATACATGGTCGATATTACAAACTTGACTTACAAGAATACAAATGAACTGGGTAATTGCTAAGTCTAGACACACTATAAACTTGAACAATTACAAGTGACACACACTTTAAAGGTGACAAACACACATGATACAATGCGGATGTGTTGCTTTATATAGAGGAAGAATTAGGGCAACACAGCCTTCCTTTGATGTTGATAGATGGTGGTTGTCGACGTCCCATTGGCTCCCTGTACTTCCAAGCACTGCCCTTGTCTTCTATACCAAAATGGGTATGAGAGAGAAGACCCAAGTTTTGGTCCCAACATGTACCTTTGCCATATAAAGTATGTTACAGTTAGAAGAACCACCATGTGACTCTTGTCTTCATATGGTTTGAATACTTCCCGCCATGACAAACATTTGGGCAGCATACAACCCGCTGAAGAGAGTCACTGGACTCCCAGAAGACTTGCTGACAACACATGTCAACGAGCAAGTCTGGTCAGCGAATCCAAGACTCAACAATCTCCCCCTATTCGTTGAAGAGACTTGCTGAGTAAGTAAAAGAAGAATGTAGTATGAAGGAAAGATGTCTTTTATATCATTAAAGAATATTACAAGCTGAAGCATAAAGCTTTTACAAATTAAGACATCTAAAGATTAGCAGCTTCAATCTCCTAAGCGTCTTCCTGCTTGGCAATTCTCAACACTGGATCTTCTCTTTTGGCTGGCTTCATCAATTCTTCATCAATCTTGCTGATGACTGATCTAGCACTAATTTATCTTAGCAAATCTTCTTCTGATGTTGATCAGAAAACCAGTGGAAGCTTGTTCAATTTCTGCCAGCCTAAAGAAGAGTTGATCGTTTCGGAAATTTTGGAAGAATATGCCAACAGGGTTTTCAAGTACTCTCCCTTCTTCAAAGAAACACCTGGGAGGAAGCCTCAGATTTAATCCAGCATCAGTTGAGATAGGATGAAGGTCAGCAAGCAAGGGTTGCATGGTTTGCTTTCTTTTCTGAGTACGCTTGCCTGCTGAAGAAGAAATAGCTGCTGGAGAGCCAGAGCCCTTAGCATGGGTAGGTCTGCCTTGAACTTGGTTTCAAACCTCAGTACCTTTTCAAAATAACTGTTAGGTCGAAAATCGACTAAGTATAATTTGTTCAAAATAGTTGAAGCTCAGTAAAGAAAGCTTGCTCAGGATTCTGAAGTCATTCAGGATATAGCTCACTGAAGCTTCACTTCAGATTCAGAATCAATCAACACTGAAGACTAAGGAAGAAGATCATCTCAGAAGCAGAGCTCAGAGAAGATCTTACCTGTAGTTGAATCTGAAGAGGCTCAGTGAAAAAGTACTTACAACACTTTTTCACTGATTACGAGGAAAGTCTTTTTGCAGCTTTAACTACCTTTACCCGGTTAATTTCTATCAACATGGGATTGTGAAAGTTTTAACAAAAAGGTTGGGAATAAAGTATGTCAAGTCACCTCAAGAAACTGACATACTTTACCTTAAACAAGCGTGTTATGGATTTGTCCTACAAATCCATCCAACCATATTTAGTACGGCTTTTTGCCATGTCATCAAGACATGCTTTGCCTATAAATATAAGACTTCTCACACTTGCAAAATTGCTTGGAACTTTGGCAATTGCAACGTATGACATTACTCTAAGTATTCTTACGAGTAATTCCTCGTTACATAGATCATTTGTATTTCTGGGTTGTTTAGATACTTTCACAAGTGTGATTATCTTTGTTCCGCAACAACTCTTGTATTTTGTTTATTAGAAATAAATAAAATACATTGAAAAATACATCTTGACTCATTGCCATAATACTTGATTATATTTA
This sequence comes from Erigeron canadensis, assembly GCF_010389155.1. Taxonomy (NCBI): domain Eukaryota; kingdom Viridiplantae; phylum Streptophyta; class Magnoliopsida; order Asterales; family Asteraceae; genus Erigeron; species Erigeron canadensis. The sequence continues at coordinate 16,641,634 of NC_057764.1, forward strand.
GTAATTTATTTAGTTTCAAGCAACCATACTTGATTACTCTTATCCATTATCTAGATCGTAATTCTAACTAGTCCCATCTAGTTTCGATTTACTTGCCAGTCGGGTTACTTGATATAACTTGTGATTATTATTGTCTAACCTTATATCTTGTTATATCTTGATCTTGTGTACATCTTGTTAGGTGGACTCACATTTGGTATCAGAGCCTCCCAGGTTAAATCATTAAGTTGTTATACCTGTTTTGATCCTACAAGATGTCTGGAATCGAACAACCAAACCCTAACCCAAATGTCAATATGAATCAAAATCCACCACCTCCACCACCAGCTCAACCCAGTGTTCATGTTCACTTTCCAAATAATCCAGTACCAAAATTTAATGAAAATAGTGACACATTCATTACTTGGAAGACATGTATGCTCAAGTACATCGCTGGTGTTGAAAGACACTTAACCACCATTCTTGTTGAAGGTCCTTATGTTCCCATGAATGCTTCAACTGTTGTTTTAAATCAAGATGGAACCCCTAGGTTAACACCCAAAGAGAAAGATCATTGGTCAGAAGAAGATCATCGTTTGGCCGACCTAGATTCTAAGTTACAAAACATGATTCTCTTTGCTGTTCCAGAAAGTTTAAAACCTACTCTTGTTTTACTTGACAATTCTAAGTTGATGTGGGAAGAATTGCTAACACAATTTGAAGGAACAAAGGAAACTGTCACCACAAGAAAAGTTTCTTTAAATAAAAAATATGAAGCATTTTTTGCATTACCAAATGAGTCTTTAACTGAAACATATCTTAGATTTACAAATTTGGTCAATCAATTAAAAGCTCTTGGTGTCACAAAAGACAAAGAAATTTTGCTTGAAAAATTTTGTGATATTTTACCTTCAAAATAGGAAAATTTGATCATGGTGTTAAGACAAGGAAACACTCTTCACAGCCACACTCTTGCCTCTCTATATGGTACTTTTAGATTCACTGAGGAAAACAAAGCAGAAAGAGCAGTGGCTGAGCAAGATGCAAAGAATCATTCATCTACCAAGTCAGCTCTGGTTCATTATTCTGAACCTCAAGACACTGCCCTACTATCTTCTGAGAGTGATCAATCTGACTCAGTGAAGAAGATAGTAGCTGAATTGATGAAAGTTGGTATTTCTGATTATGCATCACATGAATGTGATGAGGATGATGATGATGATCTAATTTCTATGATTGCCAAAACTTTTAATCGTTTTAAGCTTAAAAACAAAAGAAATGGCAAACAATTTTCATCAAACAGCGATGTTGATAAGTCCAATCTTGAATGTTTTAAATGTGGAAAGAAAGGACATTTTATGAAGGAATGTAGATCATCACAACCTTCCTCATCACACACTGCTCCTAACCACTCTATCTTTCAGAAGCCAGATGATGGGTACAAAGCTAAGTACAAAAAGCTTAAAGCCCACATGGCAATGATGGCACAAGAAGAATCCAACAAAAATAGCTGCATGGTAGCCAATACTGAAAAATGGGAGGATTCTGATGAGTCATCTGATGATGAAGAAGAAGTAAGGGATATGTGTTTCATGGCTCGTGAAGATCAAAGTCATGTTGTTAAATCTGATGTGGAATCTGGTCGTTAGGTGGATATTATCATGAAAAAGGTTAGTGAATTTGGTTTTGAAAATGATGAAGGACTAAAACTGGATCTTTTAGTTCGAATTGAGGCTGACATATCGTATGTTGAGACTGTGCGTTCAGAAGGTATTAAAAATTTTGAAATAAATTCTTCTGAACTGAACGCCAGTCAGGTCAGATTGAAAGAACTGAAAGATGTTCAGTTGACTCTGAAAAGTTATCAATCAATGGTTTCAAAATTAGAATTAGAAAAGGAAGAACTGAAAATCATTTTAGAAAAAGAACAAAAAATAATAAAATCTTGGATGAAATCACCTTTTCCAGAAGCTGCCATAAAGAAAACTTTTGAAAACCAAAGAATCGCTTATGGCACTGGTGACCTTCATCTTGCCTCTGTAATAACTGATTTTGATGCTCTTCCAAAAGAAATGAGACCAGAAATTGTTTTTAAAGATCTTGGAAAATCAAAAATGATAACTGATCAAGCCCAGGAACAACATGAGGGCAAATCTGAAGCATGTCAGACCAGTGCTTCAAACAAGAAGGCTAAATCCAAGAAGCCCTCCCCTCAATCTTCAAATCAGGTTTCCAAAAACCAGAAAAAGAAGAAGAATGTCATCCCTGCTGAGCCTTCTACCTCAGATTCTAGTAGAGCTCAGGTGTCTGATCATGAATCTATTTTGTTAAGAATTGAGAGTCAATTTCAAAACTTGGCTGGGCAAGTGCAAAGCTGTAACGCACGATTGAAAAATGTTGAAAGCACTCCCCAAAATCCCAAACAAACCCAAAACCTTTTTCAAAGAAAATCAAACAAGAAAAGCAAAAATCTGAGAAGAAAAAGGTCTCTGAGATCATTAAACCAACTATTTTTGTATCATCAGAAGTTATGACTGAAATTCCCTTTGATCCATCTGTTCCACACATACCAAAGAAATCTGAGACTGTTCAGGGAAAGTCCAGTGAACCCATCAAAAGATGGGTTCCCAAAAAGAACTAACTTTTGTGTATGTGCAGGGTGACCGCAAAACGAATACTTGGTTTCTTGACAGTGCTGCTGGCAGAACCATGACTGGTCACAAATCCCTGCTAGAGGAATATAGGGTGCAAGAGGGGCCCTCAATAACTTTTGGTAATGATGATCATGGACAAACTGAAGGATATGGTATTGTGAATAATGGTCAAGTCAAATTCACAAAAGTTGCATATGTGAATGGTTTGAAATATAACCTAATCAGTGTCAGTCAACTTTGTGATGATGGCTTTAAGGTCTTATTTGATATTTCACAAGGTACCATATTCAACAGAGATTGGAAGGTAGTAATGATTGCTCATCATGAGTTTAAAGTCTACCAAATGGATGTTAAAAGTGCATTCTTGAATGGAGAGCTAGAAGAAGTTGTGTATGTATATCAACCTCCAGGATTTGAAAGCAAAGATAAACCTCACTGGGTGTATCGACTGAACAAAGCATTGTATGGTCTGAGACAAGCACCTAGAGCTTGGTATGATACTCTAACTCGACATCTTTTAGATAATGGTTTTCGTAGAGGTGCTATAGATAACACTTTATTCATCTTGCATGAGAAAAGTGATATCTTACTTGTACACGTATATGTTGATGATATTGTGTTTGGATCTACAAATATAAAATTGTGTGACAAGTTTTCAAAAATTATGTCTTCTGAGTATGAAATGAGTATGATGGGTGAATTGACATATTTTCTGGGTCTTCAAGTAAAACAAACCAGTGATGGTATTTTTATTAATCAAGAAAAATATGTCAAAGATTTATTAAAGAAATATCAATTTGATTCAGTTTCATCTAAAGATACTCCAATTTCTGCACCATTAACTTTGGACTCAGATCCTAATGGAAAACCTGTCGATCCCACAAAATATCGTGGTATGGTGGGATCGTTGATGTACTTAACTGCAAGTAGACCAGACATAATGTTTGCAACATGTCTTTGTGCACGATTTCAATCTGATCCCAGAGAAGCACACCAGAATGCAGTAAAAAGAATTTTTCAATATCTGAAAGGTGTCCCCAGACTAGGTCTTTGGTATCCCAAAGGCTCAAGTCTAGATCTCATGGGTTATTCAGATTCTGATCATGCAGGTTGTAAGATAGATAGGAAAAGTACCACAGGTGGGTGTCATTTTCTTGGTGGCAAATTAGTTGGACAAGCAAGAAGCAGACTGCAGTATCATTATCAACTGCTGAGGCTGAGTACATTTCTGCTGCAAGTTGTTGTGCTCAGATTTTATGGATGAAGAACCAACTAACTAATTATGGTGTTAAGTACACAAGAACGCCAATATTTTGTGATAACACAAGTGCCATCGCAATATCTCACAATCCTGTAATGCACTCTAAAACCAAGCATATTGATCTCAGGTACCATTTCATTCGTGATCATATTTTAAAAGGTGACATTGAAATTCATTTCATTCCCACTGATAAACAACTGGCTGATGTGTTCACAAAACCTTTAGATGTCAAAACTTTTAAACATCTCATCAGTGAATTAGGAATGCTAAATCCTGTGTAGCATTTCAGGGGGAATTGGCAAAAATGTTTTTACAAGAGAAGGAAACTTTCTTTCTGAGGGGGAATTTTTACCTCAGAAAACATTCTGTCTGAAATGTTTCAGAAACTGAAGGACTTCAGAATGTCTAAAATTTGAGAAAGTTCAGATTGCACTTCCTTAACCTCTCTCAGAAATTTAATATTATTAAATCTGAAGTCCATCAAAACCTTTTATTATACAATGGATACCTAGCTGGCAAGTGGACACATGACTTTTACTGTTCCAAGATACCTTTTTACTGACGTGTCATACCACTTGCGCCGTAAAGGAAAATGATCATTGCTTTTGCATTAAAAATGGTTGAATTTTTCTCGAAAAGGTGGGGTCATGCCCGTTGTAGCATTTAATGCGGACGTGTCGCCTAAAATTATTTCGGACTTCAAACCCGATCAAAATTACCATCAATAAAATATCATTATTTTCTTTGAGTTTGAATTCCAAAATTCTTTTTATCTATTTTCAACTAAAAATCCTTTGAATTTCCTTGAAAATATATAAACCTTTTTTCCAAAATCATTCTTTTATTTACTTCATTTTTCATTTACTTCCAATCATATTTCTCTCTCATTCTCTCAAACATTCAATTCATTCTCTCGAGCATTCAATATTGATTTCATCCTCTTTCATAACTTCCAACCCTAAAATTTCTTAACACATTTTCATCTCCTTTTCTTCATTTCATTCTATCTCTCTTTAAATGGCTTCCTCATCCTCCGTTAAAGAACCAAGAACCCTCATTGCTTTTGAATATTCTCCACCCAAATCTGCTGTTAAGCCCAGCTCTCAATGGCCAAAAGACTTTGAGTCTAAGACCATTCGCTTCAACATGAATAATTTTAAGGCAGCCCTGAATGCCAAATCTGAAGGGATTCTGGGCAAATTAAATACGTTTCTTCAATGATGCCCCATTTCATACGCTCTTACTGCTGACCCAGAGCATTTATACCATCGTTATTTGCTGGAATTTTGGTATACGGCTGAAGTAGCCAAAGATGAGAAGTCAATAGCCTTCACGCTAAAGGAGGGTACGGTGAAGTGCGTATTGACGCTTGACAGTTTTAGGGAGGCGCTGAGGTTGAACTATTTGCCTCCCAACACCCCGTACACGAAAAGACAAAAAGGGGTGAACTTCAGGGAAGTTTTGCTGGTTACTGGCCACAACCAGATCGTTGATGATGATGGCAATTTGAAGACGTCGGGCCACATCTTCATTGCCGGTTTTAAGGGGTGCTGGAGATACTTCTGGACACAAATAGTAGAGTGTCTAGGAGGAAATAATGGAGGACTGGATCAAATCTCTTTGGTTCAGGTCGAGATGGGCTACTACTTGTGGCATGGGATGAAGGTGGATTTTGCTGAGATGCTGTTTGCTCAGCTGTTGACTAAGTTGAAGGGGAAGAGGAGCATCCATATTGCCTTTCCCAGGTTTTTGAGCATTTGTTTTTTGGCGATTCTAGGAGAAGGATATGCTGACGTCCTTCAGGAGAGTTCTCAGACTGAATTCTGCAAGGACCTCTCCAAGCTGACCGAGTCTAAGGACGAACCTGAACTGTCCCCTGCCATGCTTCAGGTACTTAGTAACAACGTTAAAACTGACACAGCACGACCGACTGGCTCAGAAAGATCACTGGGCGGGTCACAAAAGAATGTGAGACCCACCAGTCGATCTAGTGGCACTACGCTACACTTGTTTAAACCCAAAACAAGTTTTACCCTGCCACTTTCATCTTCCTCTGACCAACCTGAGGATCTCTCAAAAGATTCCTCAAGATTTCCAAAGGGTTTATTAACACTGCGTCCTTTTAGGCCATCCTTACAACCCAAGGATATTAGTACCCAAGCTCAGCCTTCTGAAACCTCAAAACAGGTTTCAGAAGAAGGTCAAATGGGAAACCCACAAGCAGCCATCTCCAAAACTTCTTTAGGAGAAGATGGTGAAGATATTGGTGTGTCAGCCCAACACACATTAGAAGTTGTGTCTGCACATGCACTCCCTGTAACTTCACAAATCTTACACTCTTTGCTTGCACAAACTTTTGATATTTCTCAGGTGATACCCAGAGGAATTGAGGTTTCAAAGTCTGCGGCCGATGATGAGACTCTTGGATCCAGCACAAGAGTTACTGAGGCACAACTGGTATCGTCTGAAGCAGTTCCATCTCTGACCAGTAACGATGCACCTGCTGAAGCGGCTGATGAACTGGGTGCTGGTCTGGATTCTGGGAATCTAGACCAGAGCATATCTGACCAGGATGTGAATGTCTGGGATGAAGATGAGCTACCCGAGGGAAACCTCGAAGACTTCGTCTTTGATGAAGAATTACTGGGGAGAATCTTTCAGATTCTGAGCCAACCCTCACTCATTTTGAAGAACCATCATCACAACAACAACAATCACAACAACAACAACAACAATCACAACAACAACAACAACAACAACAACAACAACAACAACAACAACAACAACAACAACAACAACAACAACAACAACAACAACAACAACAATTCATTGATCTCGATCCACCGTATCAACCACCTTCTCAATTTCTTCACCCTCAAATCCATGATGCTCCACCAAGAAGGACTTATGAGTTGCCAGGAGAACAAGAGAAAGAGCTTGATTCTGAGACCGAGTCTGATGGTCCTTCAGAAAGAATTTTGGAGAAATCTCTGGCGAGTTTCAGAACAACTCCATTTGTTGCTTCAGCTTCCACTACGACTGCTGCACCTCTGAGCATGGAAGCTCAGCTAGAGAAGTCACAAAATGCAGTCCACCACCTTCTCATTCAGGTTGAAGGCTTATCAAGATCTCTAGCTGCCAACACCAAGTCTCTGGCAGATTTGAAGGATGCCCAAAGTGTTATGGGTAATGAATTTACAAGAATTGCAGTAAATGAGAGCTTGGTGGTTGGGAAGTTACATGAATTGGTGTCATCATGCAATGGATTAAGTAGGGCTATTGGTGAAGCCTTCAAGTTGACCAAGAGGGATGTGCAGAGTTCAGTAGTTGCGAATCTGCAATCCTGGTTGTTAATGATCCAAGGTTCATTCTTGGCACTTGAAAAGGAGGTAGGTGAGTTGGTGAAGAATCCCAGTGTTGATGAAGAGTCTCTTGGTGCCTCAGTTGGTGATAAAGTTTCTGCGACACTGAAATCTATATTTTCTGAAAATCTAATTTCTCAGATTTCAGTGTCGGTGGCTGACAAAGTTGAAGAGAGGGTCAGGGTGCTGGTTTCTGAAGTATCTAAAGCAAAAAATGACAAGGTTGACAGGGCTGTAACTGAAATGAAAAACTCTGTGTCAACTCTTGATAAACAAGTTCAGAACCAGTCAAAGCAACTGGATGAAATCCTGGCCCTGCTCAAGAAAACTTCTGAAGTTGTTACTCCTCCTCCCTCTGGTATGTTATCTGAAGAAGACAAGGGGTTACTGAAGGAAGTCCTGGAGCATGAGAAGTTAAATCTGAACTCTTCTTTCAGATTAAGAGCTCAGTTTGCGACTATGTCCAAGGGAATTTCTGATAGTATTTCCCAGCAGAATTGGGAACCTCTGCAGAGCATGCAACAGGCTATCGACTTATATGCAAGGATGCCTGCAAAGATTCCCAAAGGGGGAAGTGATGTGCCAATTGGGTTGCTGGCCAGCTCTCAAGAACTTATTGAAGCAACCAAAAGGACATCTGGATCTAAGGGGGAACAACCAAAGGTACAATCTGAACCTCAACCATCTGAACCATCAAGGAAAGATAAAGGCAAAGCAAAGATGGTTGAGGAGCCAAAGAAAAAGGGGGCCAAGGACTTTGGCTTTGTGGTTGGTGAAAACGTGGTTGAGCATGGTTATCCATTGCCAGACTTGGAAGCTGATCAGAAAAAGTTGGAAGCCCTTCAAAAACAAGTCTCCAATCAATTCATTATGTGGAGAGAAACTCAAGAAAGAGAAAGGGCCCAACACTTGGCAATGGGTACCATTGATCTGGTGGATGCTGCAGCTCTTGGTCTTACTAAAGAAAGATATCAGAAGATCAAGCATGACTCAAGAGTGCAGAAAGCCTTGGTGGATATGGCAGAATATGAATATGGGATGAAGTATTCTCCCTTGGAACAGAAACTGGACCATCTCACTTTCAAGATATCTATTGAAGACTTGATAAAGAATAGAAAGAAAGAGATGGAGATTAAAAAGAAAGAAATAATGTCCAGTGTTCTGAAAGCTGAAAAGGAAATCTGCAGGCCACCCCAGAAGCCCAAACTTACTGGCCCAAGGACTTCAAGAAAAACTGCTCGAGATGCTGACCTCTCTACATTCATACCCATTTCCAAAGAAGTTGCTCAGGTAAAGGATAAACATGAGAAGGATCAGTATGATTACTACATGAAACACAAGTGTCATCCTGCAAAGATCCTGGATGTGCAAATTCTGAAGGAAGATGGTCTGAATCTGTTTAATCTGACTGTGAAAAGAGAAGGTAGAGCTGAAGAAGAGTATGAGCAAGTGTCGGTGCATAAGTTTGGGTATTCTGAGCATAAGGAGATGATCAATGCGCTGAATGGAAAACCAAAGTCTCATCTGAATGGCGCCTGGATGTTGTAGATCCAACAGAAAATGAAGGCCAAGGTTGAGATGGAGGAAAGGCTATTTGGAAAGATCAGCTCTCCTAAGAGAAAAGCTACTGAAGGTCCTTCTGGCTCAAGGCCTGCAAAGAAGTAGTGTATCTCTTTGTAAATATTTGTACTTGTAAATATTTTCCATTTCACTTCATTTCTGTACTTGTAACTGAACAATCATCTCAGTATCTTTTATATAGTTGCAAGTTACATCATATTACTAGAAAATAGTTTAAGTTAGAAAACAAACAAGAAAATTCTTCTTAAGGCATCGTGATCTATGAGATGTCCTTAGAAATATTTTTACAACTTAAACAAAAACTTGTACTTTTAGACTTACAAACTTGTATAGATAGAAGTCTAAAATACATGAACTATTTTAGAACAAATAGGGGGAATTTGTTAGGTCGAAAATCGACTAAGTATAATTTGTTCAAAATAGTTGAAGCTCAGTAAAGAAAGCTTGCTCAGGATTCTGAAGTCATTCAGGATATAGCTCACTGAAGCTTCACTTCAGATTCAGAATCAATCAACACTAAAGACGTTCAGACGAAAGTCAAAGACTGAAGACTGAGGAAGAAGATCATCTCAGAAGCAGAGCTCAGAGAAGATCTTACCTGAAGTTGAATCTGAAGAGGCTCAGTGAAAAAGTACTTACAACACTTTTTCACTGATTACGAGGAAAGTCTTTTTGCAGCTTTAACTACCTTTACCCGGTTAATTTCTATCAACATGGGATTGTGAAAGTTTTAGCAAAAAGGTTGGGAATAAAGTATGTCAAGTCACCTCAAGAAACTGACATACTTTACCTTAAACAAGCGTGTTATGGATTTGTCCTACAAATCCATCCAACCATATTTAGTACGGCTTTTTGCCATGTCATCAAGACATGCTTTGCCTATAAATATAAGACTTCTCACACTTGCAAAATTGCTTGGAACTTTGGCAATTGCAACGTATGACATTACTCTAAGTATTCTTACGAGTAATTCCTCGTTACATAGATCATTTGTATTTCTGGGTTGTTTAGATACTTTCACAAGTGTGATTATCTTTGTTCCGCAACAACTCTTGTATTTTGTTTATTAGAAATAAATAAAATACATTGAAAAATACATCTTGACTCATTGCCATAATACTTGATTATATTTAGTAATTTATTTAGTTTCAAGCAACCATACTTGATTACTCTTATCCATTATCTGGATCGTAATTCTAACTAGTCCCATCTAGTTTCGATTTACTTGCCAGTCGGGTTACTTGATATAACTTGTGATTATTATTGTCTAACCTTATATCTTGTTATATCTTGATCTTGTGTACATCTTGTTAGGTGGACTCACAATAACTTTTCAGCATCCCCTGAAGTTGTTCATAGCTGGCAGCCTTTTTATCTTTGATTAACATATAAATTTCATACCATTCTGAAGCCCCCAAGTTGGTCAGCTTTACATCTTCAATTTTGGTTGGAGCACTATGTCCTACCCTTAGGAACTTCAGATTGGTTTTTGTTCCCATGACAGCTTTATGAGCTTCAACGGTTGTTATTCTTTCAGGCCTCTTCCTATCTTCCATGAACTTCAACCACTTGGCCTTCTCAACTTCAAATTTCTCTCTCTTTTCCTTCAGTAGCTGCTCTACATCAGCCTACTTCTGCCTGTAGAGAGCTTCAGGCCCACTAGTGGTCAGTAGCATTCTTTGTTCTCCATCCATCTCATCCTTCTCCAAGAGGGCCAGCTATTTGATATATTCTAAGTTCTTCTTTTCATTTTCCTTGTTTGCTTTCAGTCTGTCCAGCTCCTCTAGGCCTCTTCTTGAGTTCTTCCCTTAGCAGTAAAAGAAAGGATATCAATAACTTGGAATTGATTACCTGCTGGGGAAGTGATGGATACATTTTGAGCAAAGAAAGACGAGGAAGGTCTTTTGAAAAAGCCAGCATCAGTCAGCTTGCTTTCTTTGTGCTGCAGTTATTTGAAAGACTTCAGCATTTCCAAGGAAGCGAGGATGGAAAATATTAAGTACTTCCTTGGATCTGTCCCTGGCCATTTCTTGTGCAAACCCAGCTTCTCATGCTGCTCTAACTACACGGGGACTCATCTCCTCTTCTTCATCATGAATGTTTTCAATACGGGGAGCTTCAGCAACTATCAATTGTTGCTCCCCCTCAGCACCTGCACCTTCAACTATCTCCCCCTCAACACTAGCAGGGGGAACATCAGTGGCTTCTTTCATTTTGGTCTCCCCCTCAGCACCAGCAGGGGGAGCTTTACTTGTATCTACAACCACCATTGCCAATTCTTCATTTGTAGTTTCGGTGGCTGCAACAGTATCATCTTTTTCATCAAGAACTTTGTCAACAGAGGCCTTCTAGATATCATCTACAGCTTTGTTTACTACCTCAGTGACAAGATTCATTATTGCAGCATCCACTTGCTCCCCCTTGGAGGTTGTATCATTAATAACAACCTCCACCGTTGCTGCTGGGGCTGCCTGCTGCTGAAGAAGTTGGGATAGTATATTCTTTATGTCCCCAACTTCTTGTTCTAAGTGCATTTGGCGCTTATGATCTTCCTCAGTGAAAGAGACATGAGGAGGAAGACTGACCAATTGAGTTTCCAAGGCATTTATGGCCTTGGTGTTGCATTCCACCTGGGAGATGAGAGGAGAGACCAAGTCAGCAACCCTTTTGGCTTCAGCAGCAGCAGACTCACTGCTGCTGGATGCTTTCATTGCTGAAAACCGTACAACAGTCCCAATTTTGCACAACGATCACGAGAAACCTCGAATGGACTGCTAATCTCTTTTGATGACATTAGTATAAGTGCGCAACTTCTCTTGATCAGCAGCCATAGAAACAGATTTTTCTTTGAGTGTCTCGATGCTGGCAGTGTTCTCATTTTGCTTGCTGTACCAGCTTTCCTAGATCTTCACCAATCAGTTATTTTCATTTTCTTTGATTTGAACAGCAAGTGTGGCAGCTTTGGTGAGATCATTCAGTCGGTGCTCCACCCTGGCCAGCCTATCAGAAGAGTTAGTGGAGTAAGAGATACCCAACTCTTTGGCAGTTTGAGAGTCAATAGGCTTGGCAGCAGATGAGCAGCCAGGAACACTTTGAAAAGGAGAGGGCATGCCAAAGGAGAGCATGGTGTTCACTGGTTGCATGGGTGGAGTCTGAGGTCTGGCAGAAAGAGTCAGCACCTCAGTTTCTTCAACATTTAATGTTGCACTATCATCAGCAACAACTACTTCACTATTTTCAATCATGACTGCTGCTAGATTTTCATTTATAGCAGTTTCATCTTCAGCATCTACCTCCATATCACTTGCTTATATTTCATCAGCCTGGTTGGAGGAATCCAACTAGAATTCATCAGCCACAAACTCACCCAACTCCAAATCACTCTCCTCCTCATCAGCATCAATTTCAATACCAACATTTCCTTCACCACCACATACCACATTCTCAGTATTCTCAAAGTCAGCACCCATCCTTTCTTCAACTGAAAAATTTAGAGGGGTAGGGGAACCGGGTGCCTCAGCTTCAGTGTGTTGTGTCACCAAAACATCATCGGCCGTAGATTTTATTGTCTCTAGCATCACCTGTGATATGGCTGCTGACAACGACTCAGAGGGTTGAGAAGAAGAGGGAATTAATAGTTCGGTTGACTCAACTCTAGTGGGCTGGGGTGGCCCTTGATCTTCACCAACCTCTCCTACAGAAGATTGAGGCGGCTGCTTGCGGTTACCCTTTTTTTCGTCAGCAGTCCGTTGGGAGACTACTGATGGGCTGACTGAGTTTCTAGTATCCTTGGGAAGTGAGGACTTCTTAACCTTAGTGGGTTTCCCCTTTGGTACTCGCTGATGCTGTTTTGGGACAGCAGCAGGAGGTGAAGTGGAAGAAGATGAAACAAGTGTTTTCTTGGTTTTCTTGGGAGCTTTGGAGGTTGCTGGAGGGATTATCAGCATACCAGCTCCAACAGGGTTCGGTTTGTATATTTTAGGGTACACAGAAATATAGTACCTGTTTCATTGCTGGAGTAAGCACAACATACTTCGGATCAAATTGCTCCGGGTCGAAAGCAGGAATCTTATAAACAGAGCTTGCCACCCTCGGAGAGAGGAGGAATTGAGCACCTTCAGGGAGGTACTTATGTTTTAGCTCCCTTCTGAAGATCAATGAGAGTAAATGTGCAAAAGGCACTGAGCTTGATCTGTTCTTTATTGTGACCTTCCCCTTCAGGTCTTCAAATATTAGGCTGGCAAAGTCAATATTGCGACCATTTGCCAGCGCATATATCATTTGCATTTGCGCAGCAGTGGCTTGATCAAAAGAGCCACTCTTGCCACCAAGACATTGGATCACATGAGTGAACAACAACCTCCACACACCCGACAGATACTTCTTCTGAGGATTGTTGTGCACAGGTTGTGCTGGTTCCATGTTGGTCCCATACCCAATGGTTAACAACCATTCCTTCCATACTCCAATGGGGACCAACTCAACATACGGATGCTCTTTCGATTGTTTGGGAAGACGAAGAACATCTCTCAATGAGTCTACTGAGATGGAGATAGTGTGTTCTCCTTTCATTATTGTGCCAGTGATGGTGCTACTGGCAACTTTATAATCACATGTCCACTAAAACTCCCTTAGGAGGTGGACACACATCTCCTTAGGATCACTATAGATAGCCTTTCTGGCAGGGATTTTGGATGGGATCTCTTCAGATCCCAGATAGTTATTGGCTTTAATGACCAATTTACTAGCTTGAAAGGAGACATGAGGAGATGGAGCAATCCCCTCAGGATCATATTCCTTAGATGCAAGATAGAGAGGAATGGTTTCTGGGTTTTCAACTTGAGAAGCCATTTCAAGATTTTTGAGAGTATGAGAAGAATATAAGAAAATTTGAGAGAATAGTTTGAGAGAATGGAAAATATTTGAGAGAGTTTGAGAGATCTTGAAAGTTTGAGAGAAAGAAATGAACGTAAGAGAAGGAGAAGTGGAAGAGATTTGTATATATATGACATGGATATGGGTCCCATAACTGCAAAAAGTGAGTCGTCACACATACTCTCTTTCATATGTGGCATATAAAGTATTATATTAAATTTAAAGAACACTGCATATATGTACGTATGTGGGTTGTATGATGTGACTATATGAACCACGATTTCAACTGTACTCGAGTACATACGACGCGTACAGTGTACAAGTTGCCCATTTGGGAGAAAATCGAGGTAACCGTTTGAGATATATATAATAAAATATTAACAAAAATACGTAGTGGAATACACTCTATATATAGAGGTATCCACTGAAGAGTCACTATTTTATATTATAAAAATGGTAACCAAGTTTTTAATCAGCAACACAAAAGAGAGGTGGTCGTTGACTAACTTTATACAATTTTTGGCAAATTGTCAGCCATCAACGGATTTTAGATGTCTTTACCAGCAGCCGTTTGCTGCTGGACTAGATAGGGACTTTCAGCACCCTATTACTTTTGTTATGCTTTTTCCCAAAGCATCAGGGATCAACGGATTTTAGATGTCTTTACCAGCAACCGTTTGCTGCTGGACTAGATAGGGACTTTCAGCACCCTATTACTTTTGAGTTCAACGAGTAAGACACACTTGAACTCGCTAATATAATCTTGACAAGTCAAGAGTTAACCTACAAAAGGCATGTAAGCTAAGTAGCAGAGTCACCATTCAGCATTCCCAACCTGCTGACAAGATCCTTGAATCTTTTTTCATCTAAAGGTTTAGTGAAAATGTCAGCAAGTTGATCATCAGTGGGGATGAAGTAGATTTCGACATCCCCCTTTATGACGTGGTCACGAATAAAGTGATACCTAATATCTATGTGTTTTGTTTTAGAATGCTGAACAGGATTATGTGTAAAAGCAATAGCGCTTGTATTGTCACACATTATGGGGATCTTAGAGAAATCTAAGTCATAGTCAGCGAGTTGATTTTTCATCCTGAGGACTTGAGCGCAACAACTCGCAGCTGATACATACTCTCCTTCAGCAGTGGAGATGGAAACTGTATGCTGTTTCTTACTAGACCAACTAGTCGGCCTTCCCCCCAACAGTTGACATCCACCACTGGTACTTTTCCTATCTAACATGCACCCAGCATAGTCAAAGTCAGAGTATGCAACTAATTCAAAGCTAGAATCTTTGGGATACCAAAGACCTAGGGAGGAAGTCCCTTTAAGATATTTAAAAGTTCTCTTGACAGCAAGTAAGTGAGACTCCTTTGGGGACGCTTGATATCTTGTACAAAGGCAAGTAGCAAACATAATGTCAGGACGACTCACTGTGAGATACATCAGCGAGCCAATCATCCCACGATAGTGAGTGGGGTTCACATAATTTCCACCTGGGTCAGCATGGAGATTATTTGGAGGAGACATAGGCGTGGGCTTAGGAGTGATATTCGTCATATCAAACTTAGCCAGCATGTCCCTAATATACTTTTCTTGGTTTATAAAAATTCCACTTGGGAGTTGACGAATTTGTAAGCCAAGAAAGAAGGTTAGTTCACCTATCATACTCATCTCAAAGTGAGATGACATCAGTGAGCTAAACTTTTTACACAGTTTCTTGCTGGAGGATCCAAAGATAATGTCATCTACATATATTTGAACATATAGGACATGAACACCTTTTCTAAAAATGAAAAGAGTGCTATTAATGGATCCTCGCTGAAACTCATTAGAGAGAAGGAATTCAGAGAGAGTATCATACCAAGCTCTGGGAGCTTGTTTAAGACCATATAAGGCCTTGTAAAGACGATACACATGGTGTGGCTTGGCTGGATCATCAAAACCAGGTGGCTGCGCCACATAAACTTCTTATTTGAGTTTTCCATTTAGGAAGGCACTCTTTACATCCATTTGATAAACTATGAAGTTTCGATAAGCAGCATGTGCCAAGAATAAGTGTATAGCTTCTAATCGGGCCACTGGAGCAAAGGTTTCATCATAGTCAACTCCTTCTTCTTGAAGGTAACCTTGTTCAACCAGCCTAGCCTTGTTACGTATAACAACACCATCTTCGTCCATTTTATTCCTATAAACCCATTTTGTGCCAATGGGTTCTTTACCAGGAGGAAGAGGTACCAAAAACCAGACATGTTGTCTTTGAAATTGGGTGAGTTCCTCTTGCATGGCAGCAACCCATGAAGGGTCAACAATTGCTTCTCCAATATTTTTGGGAGTGATCATTCACAAGAAATTTACATATAGACATGAATTTCTGGTAGCCGATCGAGTCAAAATACCCTGCTGAGGATCACCAATTACTAGATGGGCAGGATGACTAGATGTCCATTTTAGTGCAGGAACACTTGATGAACCAAGTAGAGGGGCAGCAGAAGTTTTGGGAAAAGGTTCAGCAGGAGGACTATAAGAAGAGAGACAATTGTTAGAGTTGGTTCATTAGGACTTTGATCAGTGGAGCCATTTGACTGAGTAGAGTTATTAATGATGATGGGGTCATCAGCAGACTCCATATCTTCAATATTAGCTGAAGCATCATGAAACTCTTCATCAGCAGAGTCATCAATTGGCAAGCCACCAGCCAGAGATCTAGATTTGGCTGATGCAGTGTAGATTGATCTTAAAATGGGCTCAACTGGCTCAATTGAATAGATATGAGCAGCAACTTGCTCAAGTTCAGGTTCTGCTGAACTATTCTCAGTGAGATGCTGATTTTCAAGAGGCAGCGAGCAAGAGGCATCAACAAATGAGTCAGCATCCTCCATAGGAGAAGTATTGAACTCATTGAATATCTCTTCAGCAGAAGCAGATTTGATATCTTTAAGAGCTGAAGAGCTTTCATCAAAAGTGACATAAATGGATTCATCCACTTTTTGAAGACGAGTATTGAATACCCTGAAAGCCTTGCTGATGGCAGAATATCCAACAAAGTAGCCATCATCAGCTTTAGGATCAAATTTACCAAGATGATCTTTGTTATTAAGAATAAAGACAGGACAACCAAATACATGAAAGTATTTGATTTGAGGTTTCTTTCCTCTCAAAACTTCATATGTTGTCTTGTCATGTCTTTTGACAATGAGACAGCGATTTTGAGTATGACATGCAGTGCTTACAGCTTCTGCCCAAAACCTGTTGGGCAGAGAGGATTCGCTGAGCATGGTACGTGCTGCCTCAATGAGAGTTCTGTTTCTCTTTTCAGCAACACCATTTTGCTCAAGGGTTCTAGTAGAAGAGAAATTTTGTGAGATGCCGTGATCAGCACAAAAAGATTCAAGAGTGTGGTTTCTAAACTCAGTGCCATGATCACTTTTGAGTTCTTTAACCCTTATGCCGTTGAGATTTTCCATTTTCTTGATGAATTTAATGATCTTATCAGCAGCATCACTTTTAGAATGAAGAAAGATGGTCCAAGTATATCGTGAATATTCATCCACGATAACTAAAGTGTATCTGCTACCCTTTAGACTTTGAACATTTACTGAACCAAAAAGGTCCATGTGAAGAAGATGAAAACAACCCTTGATAGAGTTGGCTTGTTTTGTTTTAAAGGTAGATCTATGGCTTTTACCTGTTTCACAAGCACCACAGAGTCTATCTTTTTCAAAAGAGAGAGGAGGAAGGCCACGAACAAGGTTCTTTTTGGCCAGTGAGTTGATGGTTTTAAAATTTACATGCGACATACGCTTGTGCCATAACCAATTTAATTCAGATGCTGACTTTGCGAAGAAACAAGTCTCACTATCAGTTTTGATAGGAGTGAAGTCTACAAGATATACATCTCTTTTTCTTGGCGCTACCAAGACGACTTCCTTGTTAATATTTACAACAGTGCCTTGATGCTTATCAAGAATCACTTTGTATTCAATATCACAAAGTTGACTAATGCTTATGAGATTATGTTTTAATCCATTTACATAAGCAACTTTGGAGAATTTTATAAAATCATTTGAAAGAAGACCATACCCTTCAGTTTGTCCAGTGGAGTTATCACCAAACACTACAGTAGGACCAGGTGCCTCTGTATAGTTATCCAGAAGCGTCTTAGAGCCAGTCATGTGTTTTGAACAGCCGCTGTCCAAATACCACACTCCTTTTCCCAGCGAGCCCTGCATTGATGTAAGAAGGATTTAGGCTTCACTTTGAGATTCACCAATAACCCTTTCAGTAGGGTTAGAAGAGGGTTCATTAAAGATAACACTTGGCTCTATAGAGAGAGCATCTGCAAGAGTTGGAAAGTCACCCCTATCAACATCCTCATGGGATGTATCATCCTCATCATTGGGCATTATGTATGTCCCATTACTTTGGAGATACACAGAGCTGCTGACAACATTAGGAGCACTATATTCAACCAGCATTGCTGGTTGGCCCCAAGTGTCAGGTATGACCCTTTGAAAGTGAGGGAATTCAATATGCTGAGAGGAGATGTACTCAGCAACATTTGCTTCAGTGACAGAAGTGGTGTCACTGGTGATAGGTTCAGGAGTAGGGTTCTCACTGATCCTGGTAGAAGAAGAAGAAGCTCCATTAGACATAGAGGAGTTAGATTGTATAACAACCTCTGGAGTTTCTCTTGAACTCAAACTGTCACATTCGGAAGCAACATGTCCTCTGCTACTACAAAGACAACATTTATGTCAAAGGGGTTTCCTTTTTGACTGTGAATAAGAAAGTCCTTCAGCTGAGAAGAGAGATCATTTACTCGCTGAGTGAGTTCATTGATTTGAGGGTTAGAGGAAGAAGCCTTACCCTTTTGTTTAGATTTTGATTTATTCCTTTGCTTAAATCTGGGTGGAGGCACCTGAGGAACAGGACCAAGGATGGACTCACCATAGTGATGTTGAGGATTTTGTGATCCTCTAATCATGGTCCATGCTTGTCTATTAGCAAGGTGAGAAGATGGACCCTGCTGAGGTTGAGCCACTCTACTTGGAGTAATAGGTCTAGACTGACGATTTGGAGTCACTGATCTCATTTGCCTATGAGGTAAGTACTCCCTGTTCGACAATGAGGATTGAACATGCTGATTAGGCATTTGTCCTCTTTGTGGGGTAGTTGGTCTCATTTGCTGATGTGGCAAATGTCCCCGCTGAGGAGTTATAGGCCTCACTCGCTGATGTGGCAAGTGTCCTCGCTGAGGAGTTATAGGCCTATTTTAAGAAGGGATTCTCCTTCTCCGAGGAGTGTTATTCCTCGAATCTTATAGGACTGGCACAGATTGAGGTGCCAAATGGGTTTGAATATCAGCAAATACATCCTTTGTGGGAGTTATTTGATGATGTCTAGCATCAGCGAACCTAACACGTAGTTTAATAAGGCGATCATGCTGATCACCCTTGTTACCAGCATTAGCAGGTTCCTGCTGAGTAGAAGAGGGTTGACCACAAGAAGGTTGCTGGAAGACTGGTTCTACTCGCTGAGGAGTCCTATAGTCGTATGGCGTAGCAATAGTGCTCCTTTTAAAAGGTTCAACAAGCTTTCTGGATAGTTGCTGAGGAGCAATAGGTATGTATCCATCACTTGAAACGTCCCCTTTAAAAGTTCTTGGAGGAGAGAATTGAATCCTTCCTTCATGTGGCATCATGCCAACAATAGGGAGATGAGAGAACATGTTATTGGTGCTGGTTGTAGAACCAGTACCTTGAACATTTGTGGAAGAAGAGGATACACTGGTGGAGGAAGAAGTAGCACCAATATCCATTTCAGCATGGTTGTCACTTTGTCCCTTGACAAAGTACCACTTTTTCATCTCCTCAGGAGAGATGGAAGCTAAAGAAGAAGGAGGAAAGAGTCAGCAAGTGAGGCAACAACATCAAAATTGCCACCAATCACTGCTTGTACTTGAGCAGAAACTTGTTCACTCAAGCACTGATGATGAAATTTAGAAGCTTTTGACCAAGAGGTCACAATCTTCTTAAGATTTGAGACTTCAATCTTGAGATTTTCATTCTCAAGTTGGAGTTTTTGAGTCATTAACTCATGAGATTGAAATTCGACATGAACATTTTTCAATTTCAAGAGTTTTTCAGACTTTTCACTTAACTCTACGCCAGCAGAGTTGAGTTTTGCTTGAAGTTCAACACGTAGAGTTTCTACAAACTGAAGATCACAAGACAATGACTCAATGATTTTTGTCTTGTCAGTTTCGGATGAAGAAAGAAGAGAGTGTACCTTTTTAATAGTGATATTTACCCATTGATTGGAGGAGACTTGATCCTTTGTCAGTGCATCACCGTCGGCGAGTGCCATCAGGCACATGGTGTCAACATAATCATCATCGTCTGACTCATTTGAGTCAGCCCAATCATGCTCTTCAGCAACAAGTCCTTTTGCTGGAGTTTTGGCCTCTTCTGTTTCAGCCATCTTTGCCTTTAGCTGATAGTATTTATTCCTGTACTCATCAGCAGACTTAGAAGAATTAGCTTTAGGGGCTGCTGGAGAGGGAATAGCAACCTTGCACTCCTTTTGGTAGTGGCCTTTTCTGCCACACCTCCAGCATTCTTCTTGTGATTTGTCAACAGGAGGCCTGAAAGGAGCAACCGACTTATGGTTGTTCCATTTTCTGGAATATTTCTTTCTAGCAATAAGGGCAAAGCCCATGGAGTCACTAAACATTTCTTGTTTTTCATCAGCATTGAGCTCATCAACAAGAGATTGGATAGGACTAGGAAGGTTAGAGGGTTGGCACCATCATTGAGATTGATGGGCTCAACAGAGATGAGTGCCAGAGGGTCTGTGATAGGATGAGAAGGCATGCTGACAGAAGAAGAAGAAGTGCCAACATGTCTCCTGGCATCAGCAGAGGCTCGAATGTTTTGAGCCAAAGCTCTCTCTTCAAATTGAAGAGTGCCAAAGAGTTCTTCAAGATCAAAATCTTGAATTTTCTTTGTGGTACGGAAGGTTTGTCTTAAGTTTTGCCACATAAGAGGAAGAGAGTCGATGAATTTGTGGCATACTTCAAAATTATCATGAGTAATGCCAACATTAGTCATATCATTGAGCAACCCTTTAAAGCGCGTATAGGTGCCCTCAAGACTTTCATCAGGAAGAGAGAAGAAGTTTTCATAAGCACGTTTTAAATCAATTTTCTTGATTTTAATAAGGTTAGCAGAACCTTCATATGTGCTGACCAGTCTATCCCATACTTCTTTTGAAGAGGGATACTTGATGACAAGCTTCATGATTTCGGTAGAAAGAGTGACAATAATCATGTTTTTGAGCCTGGCATCAAGATTTACCAGCTTACGCTCTTCATCCGTCCACTGGACCTCTGGTTTAACCAGGTCAGTCACAATCTCAAGAGCTTTAGGTGTTACTCTTGGAGTTCTTTGGACGTACATCGGTATGTATGGACCCTCAGTTAATATTGTCATTAAATAGGGCTCCACACCAGCGATATGAAAAAGCATTCTCTCCTTCTAAGACCCAAAATCTTTGGGCTCGAATTTAGGAGGTGTAGACACATAACCAAAGTCACGTGTGTTTACAAGGTTGGGAATAGATGTGAGTCCACCTACACAAGATGTAACAAGAGAACAAGATATAATAAGATATAAAATAGGTTAACAATAAACACAAGTATATCAAGTAACCCGACTGGCAAGTGGTTCGAATCTATACAAAGACTAGTTATGAACCACAATCCAGATATGGATATGAACAATAAAGAACGAGTGCTTGAAACTATATAAATACTAATTATATTCAGGTATTATGGCAATGAGTCGAGATGTATTTTTCAATGTGTTTTATTTATTGCTATAAAAAAAATACAAGAGTTGTTGCGGAACAAAGATAATCACACTTGTGAAGATATCTAAACAACCCTAGAAATACAAATGATCTATGCGACAAGGAATTACTCGTAAGAATACTTAGAGTAATATCACACGTTGCAATTGCCAAAGTTCCAAGCATTTTAGCAAGTGTGAGAAGTCTTATATTTATAGGCAAACATGTCTTGATGACATTGCAATATGCCGTACAAATATGGTTGGACGCATTTATGGATTTGTAGGACAAATCCATAACATGCTTGTTTAAGGTAAAGTATGTAAGTTTCTTTGATGTGACTTGACATACTTTATTCCCAACCTTTTGCTAAAACTTTCCCAATCCCAGGTATAAAGTAATTAACCGGGTAAAGGTAGTTAAAGCTGCAAAAAGACTTTCCTCGTAATCAGTGAAAAAGTGTTGTAAATACTTTTTCACTGAGCCTCTTCAGATTCCTTAATTAGGTAAGATCTTCTCTGAGCTCTACTTCTGAGATGATCTTCTTCTTCAGTCTTCAGTCTTTGACTTCAGTCTGAACGTCTTTCGGTGTTGGTTGATTCTGAATCTGAAGTGAAGCTTCAGTGAGCTTTATTCTGAATGTCTTCAGAATCCTGAGCAAGCTTTTCTTCACTGAACTTCAACTATTTTGAACAAATCATACTTGGTCGATTTCCGACCTAACAAATTCCCCCTATTTGTTCTAAAATAGTACATGTATTTTAGACTTCTATCTATACAAGTTAGTAAGTCTAAAAATACAAGTTTTTGTTTAAGTTGTAAAAATATTTCTAAGGACATCTCATAGATCATGACGCCTTAAGAAAATTTTCTTGTTTGTTTTTTTTTTAACTTAAACTATTTCCTAATAATATGATGTAACTTGCAACTATATAAAAGATACTGAGATGATTGTTTAGTTACAAGTATAGAAATGAAAATGGAAAATATTTAGAAGTACAAATATTTATAAAATGATATGACTACTTCTTCGCAGGCCTTGAGCCAGAAGGTGCGTCAATAGCCTTTCTTTTTGGAGAACTGATCTTCCCAAATAATCTTTCCTACATCTCAACTTTGGCCTTCATTTTCTATAGGATCTTTAGCATCCAGGCGCCAGTTAGATGAGACTTCGGTTTTCCTTTCAGAACAGTGATCATTTCCTTGTGCTCAGAATACCCAAACCTATGCACTGAAACCTGCTCATATTCCTCCTCAGTTCTACCTTCTCTTTTCACAAGCAAATCAAAAAATTTTAAACCATCTTCTTTCAGAATCTTTACATCAAGGATTTTCGTAGGATTGCACCTGAACTTCACATAGTGATCATATTGGTCTCTCTCATGCTTATCCTTGACCTGAGCAGCTTCTTCAGAAATTGGCTTGAATGTAGAGAGGTCAGAATCTCGAGCATGTTTTCTTGTAGTCCTTGGGCCAGTTTGTTTGGGCTTCTGAGGTGGCCTACAAATTTCCTTCTCAACCTTCAGAACGCCAGCCATATTTTCTTTTCTTTTGATCTCTATCTCTTTCTTCCTATTCTTCACCAGATCTTCAATAGATAATTTGAAGGTGAGATGGTCCAGCTTTTATTCTAAGGGAGAATACTTCACCCAATAATCATACTCGGCCATTTCTTCCAAGGCCTTCTGCACTCTTGCATCATGTTTGATCTTTTGATATCGTTCCACAGTAAGACCAAGAGCTGCAACATCCATCATATCAATGGTACCCATTGCCAAGTGTTGGGCCCTTTCCTTTTCTTTTGTTTCTCTCCACATAATAAACTGGTTGGAGACTTGTCTTTGAAGGGCTTCCAACGTTTTCTGATCAGCATCCAAATCTGGCAAAGGATAACCATGTTCATCCACATTCTCACCCACCACAAAGCCAGAATCCTTGGCATTTTTCTTCTTTGATTCTTCAACCATCTAAGCTTTACCTTTGTCCTTTCTAGCTTGTTCAGATGGTTGGGGTTCAGATTGTTCCTTCAGTTGTTGTTCCCCCTCAGATTGTTTCAAGGTAGCTTCCTTCATCTCTTATGCACTGGACAGCAAACCAATCGGCAATTCACTTCCCCCTTTGGGGACCTCGACAGGCAGCTGTGAATACAATTCAATGGCCTTTTGCATGCCTTTAAGAGGTTCCCAACTCTGCTGCAAAACACTATCAGAAAATCCTTTTGCCATCGAAGCAAACTGAGATCTCAATCTGAAAGAGGAGTTCAGATTTAGCTTTTCATGCTCAAAGACTCCCGTTAGTAATTCCCTTTCCTCTTCAGATAATGCACCAGAAGGGGAGGAGCAACAACTTCTGACTGCTTTTTGAGCAAGGCCAGGATTTCATCCAGTTGCTTCGACTGGTTCTGAACTTGTTGATCAAGAGTTGACACAGAATTTTTCATTTCAGTAACAGCTTTGTCAACCTTATCATTTGTTGCCTTAGAGACTTCAGAAACCATCGACCTGACTTTCTCTTCAACCTTTTCTGCCACTGACACTGAAATCTGAGAAATAAGATCTTCAGAGAATACAGACTTCAGTGTCTCAGAAGCCTTCACACTAACTGAATCACCAAGTGACTTCTCATCAACACTTGGCTTTTTAACCAACTCACCAACTTCTTTCTCAACTGCCAAGAATGATCTTTGAATCATCTGAACCCAGGATTGCAGATTCGCAACAACTGAAGTCTGCACATCCCTCTTGGTCAGCTTGAATGCTTCACCAATTGCCTTACTCAAACCATTACCCGCCGAAACCAATTCTTGCAACTTCCCAACCACCAAGCCCTCATTAACTACAACTTTAGTAAATTCAGTGCCCATAACAACCTGGGAACCCTTCAGATCGGCCAGAGACTTGGTGTTGGCAGCAGAGATTTAAATAAGCCCTCAACCTGAATAAGTAGGTTGTGGACTTCGGTTTGTGATCTCTCTAACTGAGCTTCCATACTGAGAGGTGGAGCAGATGAAGTGGAAGCTGAAGCAACAAAGGGAGAAGTTCGAATCCCTACCAGAGCCTTCTCCAGAAGTGCATCAGAAGGACCCTCAGATTCTATATCAGAGTCCAACTCTTTTTCTTGATCCTCTGGCAGGTCATAATTTCTCCTTGGTGGAATTTGATGAATTTGAGGGTGAAGGTGTTGAAGTGGTGGTTGAAAAACGGCTGAGGTGACATAGGCAGGGGTTGATCCTTCAGGAAATAAAGGGTGCTAGTGTGAAATTGGTGGTCTTTGGTAAGGTGGATCAAGATCAATGATGTTTTGTGGAATGATGGGGATGTTTTGTTGTTGTTGTTGTTGTTCCAAAAGAGGTGGTGGCATTGGTTCGTCAACAAGGTTGAGGGTTGGCTCAGAATCCGATTGATTCTCCCTCAATAAATCCTCATCGAACTCAAAGTCCTCGAGGTTTCCCTCAGGAAGCTCATCGTCATCCCAGATATTAACTATCTGGTCAGATATGCTCTGGTCTTGATTCCCAGAATGCAAGCCAGCACCCAGTTCTACAGCTGCTTCAGCAGTTGCATCGTCACTGGTCAGAATTGGAACTGCTTTAGTCGATACCGGTTGTGCCTCAGTAACTCTTGTGCTAGATCCAAGAGTCCCTTCATGGGCCGCATAAATTGAAACCTCCATCTCTTTGGGTATCACCTGAGAAATATCAAAAGTTTTCTGCATGCACAGAGTGTAAGATTTGTGAAGTTACAGGGGGTGCACGTGCAGACTCAACTTCTAATGTGTGTTGGGCTGACACACTAATATCTTCACCATCTCCTCCTAAAGAAGTTTTGGAGATGGTTGCTTGCAAGTTTCCTATTTGACCTTCTTCTGAAACCTGTTTTGAGGTCTCAGAAGGCTGAGCTTAGGTACTAATATCCTTGGGTTGTAAGGATGGCCTAAAAGGACGCAGTTTAAGTAACCCTTTTGGAGATCCTGAGGAATCTTTTGGGAGATCCTCAGGTTGGTCAGTGGATGATGAAGGTGGCAGGGTAAAACTTGTTTTGGGTTTGAACAAGTGTAACATTTTGCCACTAGATCAACTGGTGGGTCTCACATTCTTTTGTGACCCGCCCAGTGATCTTTCTGAGCCAGTTGGTCATGCTGCGTCAGTTTTAACATTATTACCAAGTACCTGAAGCATTGCAGGGGAGAGTTCAGGTTCGTCCTCAGACTCAAATAGTTTGGAGAGATCCTTGCAGAATTCAGTCTAAGAGCTCTCCTGAAGGATGTCAGAATATCCTTCTCCCAGAATTGCCAGAAAACACAAACTTAAAAATCTTGGGAAGGCAATATGAATGCTCCTCTTCCCCTTCAGCTTTGTCAACAACTGAGCAAAAAGCATCTCAGCAAAATCCACCTTTACACCATGCCACAAATAATAACCCATCTCAACTTGGATCAATAAAATCTGATCCAATCCGCCACTATTGCCACCAAGACACTCTACAATTTGTGTCCAAAAATATCTCCAACAGTTTTTGAATCCGGCAATAAAAATGTGGCCGGATGTCTTCAAGTTGCCATCATCATCCAAAATTTGGTTATGGCCAGTAACCAACAATACTTCTCTAAAATTCACTCCCTTTCTTCTTTTCTCGTAGGGAGTGTTGGGAGGCAAATAATTCAACCGGAGTGCCTCCCGGAAACTATCAAGTGTCAATACGCACTTCATCATCCCTTCTTTCAATGTGAACGCTATTGACTTATCATCTTTGGCAACTTCAGCAGTGTACCAAAATTCTAATAGGTATCTATGGTACAACTGCTCTGGATCGGCAGTTAGGGCATAAGAAAAAGGGCAACGTTGAAGGAATGTGTTTAATCTGCCCATCAACCCGTCGGTTTTGACGTTCAAGGCCACCTTATAATTGTTCATGTTGAACCGTATGGTTTTAGATTCGAAATCCTTTGGCCATTGAGAACTGGGTTTAACTGCCGATTTTGGGGGAGAATATTCAAAGGCTATTAAGGTTTTGGGTTCTTTTACGGATGTAGCCATTGAATTTTTATTAAAGAAAGAAAAAGAAGATGAAAGAATATGGATGATTTAGGGTTTGGAAAATATGAAGGAAAGTGATTGAGTGTGGAGAGAATGAGAGAGAAATATGATTGGGGAGTAAATGAAAAAAGAAAAAAATGAAGGAAGGAATGATTTTGGGAAAAAGTATTTATATTTACAAAGGAATACGAAAAGTTTTCCAAAGAAAATAAATAAAAAGATTTTGAATTTTGTTTGAGCATGAAAATGAGGAGCTCAATCATAAGATGAGTTTAACCAAGAAAATCATCAATATCTCCTACAAAGTAGTGCAAACCTACTAAATTCTTAGCGAATCTAAGGTGTGTGATGATTTCCCCATAGAGATGTATCGATCTATGGAGGATATGAATGTAATATGATTATATGTGATGATCGATGATGATTAAATGTACTGCAGATATGCAGAGAATGTTGCAATGAATATATGGGTGTTATACGAATATGATTGTGTGTCCAGTTGTATTGAATATTTTTTATATCCCCTGACATATAATGATTGGATGTATATTTAGGCCTCCCACTAGGGCAACATTGTATTTTGGGCCTTTCTGATATGGGCCCGACCCCTAAATCCGGAATGTCAGTACGATGAATAAATAGAATATTCCCGATAATACTTTTTATATTTTGTCTATATCTTATCCAATTAGAGAAAACGAATATAGATTTCTCTTTCTGAATAGAATGGGAAGACTTATTCCCAAAGGAGTTCCAAAGGGTTGAGGAGAGTCATTCCCAAGGGCAAGGCAAGGGAAGCCCCTAAGGAAGTCTTTGAGGAAGTTGCAGAAAATCTTTAAGAATGTTTGGTTTTGTCGATTAGGAGTATGTTGGGAGGCTGCTGGCAATTGGCTGGCATATCGGCTGGGGATATGGCTCGGGAAGGTGGCTGGTAATTGGCTAGCATATCGGCTGGCACCTCGGCTGGCACATCGGCTGGCACATCGGCTAGGGGAGCCGCCCAAGGCCAGTCTTAAATTTAGGAAATTCTTTGTTACATGTTCCCCATTATTCTTCTCCTTCCATTCCAATTCAGATTCTTTCTTTAGGTAAAATTTATACCTTACCTTATCAAATTTCAAACCAAATAAAAATATAATGATATTTTATTGAAAATAATTTTGATCGGGTTTGAAATCCGAAATAATTTTTGATTACACGTCCGCATTTAATGCAACAACGGCCATGACCCCACTTTTTCGCAAAATATTCAACCGTTTTTAATGCAAAAGCAATGATCATTTTTCTTTACGGCACAAATGGTATGACACGTGAGCAAAAAGGTATGTTGGAACAGTAAAAATCACATGTCCACTTGCCAACTAGGTATCCATTGTATAATAAAAGGTTTTGATGGACTTCAGATTTAATAATTTTAAAATCTGAGGAAGGTTAAGGAAGTGCAATCTGAACCTTCTCAGTTTCTGAACCATTTTAGACAAAATATTTTCTGAGGCAAAAATTCCCCCTCAGAGAAAAATTTCCCTTATTTGTAAAAATATTTTTGTCTATTCCCCCTGAAATGCTACACAAGATTTAGCATTCCTAACTCGCTGATGAGATGTTTAAAAGTTTTGACATCTAAAGGTTTTGTAAACACATCAGCTAGTTGTTTGTCAGTGGGAATGAAGTGAATTTCAATATCACCTTTTAAAATATGATCACGAATGAAATGGTACCTAAGATCAATATGCTTGGTTTTAGAGTGCATAACAGGATTGTGACATATTGCGATGGCACTTGTGTTATCACAAAATATTGGCGTTCTGGTATACTTAACACCATAATCAGTTAGTTGGTTCTTCATCCATAAGATCTGAGCACAACAACTTGCTGCAGAAATGTACTCAGCTTCAGCAGTGGATAATGATACTGCAGTCTGCTTCTTACTTGTCCAACTAACCAATTTGCCACCAAGGAAATGACACCCACCTGTGGTACTTTTCCTATCTATGTTACAACCTGCATGATCAGAATCTGAATAGCCCATGAGATCTAGACTTGAGCCTTTGGGATACCAAAGACCTAGTCTGGGGACACCTTTCAGGTATCAAAAAATCCTTTTTACTGCATTCTGGTGTGCTTCTCTGGGATCAGATTGAAATTGTGCACAAAGACATGTTGCAAACATTATGTCTGGTCTACTTGCAGTTAAGTACATTAATGATCCCACCATACCACGATATTTTGTGGGATCAACAGGTTTTCCATTAGGATCTGAGTCCAAAGTTAATGGTGCAGATATAGGAGTATCTTTAGATGAAATAGAATCAAATTGATATTTCTTTAACAAATCTCTGACATATTTTTCTTGATTTATGAAAATACCATCACTGGTTTGTTTTACTTGAAGACCCAGAAAATATGTCAGTTCACCCATCATACTCAGAAGACATTATTTTCGAAAACTTGTCACACAATGTTTCATTTGTAGAACCAAACACAATATCATCAACATATACTTGTACAAGCAAGATATCACATTTCTCATGCAAGATGAATAAAGTGTTATCTATTGCACCTCTGTGAAAACCATTATCTAAAAGATGTCGAGTTAGAGTATCATACCAGGCTCTAGGTGCTTGTCTCAGACCATATAATGCTTTGTTCAGTCTATACACCCAGTGAGGTTTTTCTTTGCTTTCGAACCCTGGTGGTTGATACACATATACAACTTATTCTAGCTCTCCATTCAGAAAAGCACTTTTGACATCCATTTGGTAGACTTTGAAGTCATGATGAGCTGCGAATGCTAAGAAAAATTCTGATAGCTTCAAGTCTTGCCACTGGTGCAAAAGTCTCATCGAAATCAACTCCTTCTTCTTGTGCATAACCCTTTGCAACAAGTCTGGCCTTGTTTCTGATTACATGACCATCTTCATCAACTTTGTTTTGAAAGACCCATCTTGTCCCAATTGGTTCTTTCTTCAGATTGGGGGGACATGGAACAAGCTCCCAAACATAGTTCCTTTCAAATTGGCTAAGCTCTTCTTGCATGGCTTTAACCCAACTTGGATCTTTCATTGCCTCGTCAATCTTCTTCGGTTCTATCAGTGATAGGAAGCTGACATATAAGCATTGATCGCTCGTGGCACTTCTGGTCTGAACCCCTCTACTTGGATCGCCAATCACTTGATCAATTGGATGTAAGCGAGTCCATTTAGAGTAATGACCAGGATGAACAATGATATCAGTGCAAGAACTCCTCCGGCTTACTTCAGGAGATGGATCTAAATGAACTATTTCAGTTTCATCATCTTCATCATCATGTAAGTCACGATTTGCATCATGAAATTCTTCATTCTGAGGTATTTCAGGGGATACTGATATCTGAGGAGTAGCACGCACATCTGATCCAATAGTCAATTCAGAGGGTAGTTTGAATGTGACTGAAGGATAAAATGGAATGTTACTTTGCTGACTTGTAGCTGGTTCTGAACTGGAATGATCAGAAACATGTTCAGGTGACTGATCAGATTCACCAAAACTGATAGGACCTTCTGAAGGTGGTTCAGAGACTGGTTTATTAAAGATTGCATAATTTGTAACATCAAAGGTAACATGAATTGACTCATCAACCTTTTCAAGTCTTTTGTTATAGACTCTAAAGGCCTTGCGAATTGTTGAATAACCTAGGAAGTAACCTTCATCAGCTTTGGCATCAAATTTGCCCAATTTGCTAGAATCATTCAGAATGTATACTGGACATCCAAATACATGGAAATATCCAATATTAGGCTTTCGATTTCTGAGCACTTCATAGGCAGTCTTCTTATGTCTTTTGACATAAATTGAACGATTCTGGGTGTAGCAAGCAGTTGCAACAGCTTCAGCCCAAAAACATTTTGGAAGACCTAATTCATTCAACATACTTCTGGCAGCTTCTATCATTTTGGAAGATCAAAACGATGTTTTTCTCTGATACCAAATGTAACAACATGATTTTATCACTCGAATTCACATCAACAATGGTGTTTGGTTAGTGTGTGTGTTCTTGGTGTTTGTGTCTGTGTTGAGAGAGAATTGGGATCAAGAGTGTGTTATTCAGGTGTAATGATATGGAATATATGTCAAGAGTTATGCTCATGTTATGATTTCTAAGGAATTGAGGGCTATTTATAGTCTAAACAAATCAACTATGCTAATTATCACAATTAGCCCCTCAACCTTAGAAATCATCAACACATGACTTAACAACAAGTAAGTCCATAACTTAAATTACAATGTATCACTATTTTTGGATTTCTAACATTCTCCCCCTTAGTGATATATTGTAAGGTCTGAAGTACGTGTTGTTTTGTCTTGTAGGAATGAATTTGATGAGCCCGGTGATGAAGACAATTGGTGTGTTGAAACAAGTCTTCAAAGCTTTCTCATTGTCTTTGGGGAACTTGATTCTGTCTAGGTCTTGGACTTCTTGAAGTTAAATCATTTGTTGATTCTCAATGTTCTTTTAGACCAGAGAATGATGAGTGTGTGTATGTTTTGAATCTATGAAGATTGTTGAATCATGAATCAGAGTTGTCTTTTGAGGTGCGGAAGGTATGAACTTGTCTTGAATTCTTCAATCTTCGAATCTTGAAGTCTTTTCTTTGAAATCTTGGAATGAATTTTCAGAGATATGTACTCTCCCCCTTGATATGTGCAATGTATCTTTAGGTAAAGTGTTGTTGTATGACTTGAAGATCTTTAATTTGATGAAGACTCTTTTTGAAGCTTTTCTTCTTTGTCTTATATCTTCAATCTTTGATTTGATGAAGACTCTTTTTGAAGCTTTTCGAAGTAATAAATACATCATTTAAGCACGGGTTACATACAGAGTATATGTAAACCATTTTGAAGTAAAAAAAAATTAAGAAAATCTTTTTGTTATTTTTCAAAATTTTATATTTTTGTATTTGATTTTTGGTTTTTCAACTTTTATAATTTTTTAAAAAAAAAATGAATCAAGAATTCCTTCCATGATAAAGGTATTTAAGGATCAAGATTTAGCATACCAAGTTTAGAGATTAAGAAATTAAACCTCTTTTCGTCCAGTGGTTTTGTGAACAAATCAGCGAGTTGGTAGTCAGTTCCCACGAAGTAGAGTTCGATGTCACCTTTCTCAACATGATCTTTGAAAAAATGATATCTCACATCAATGTGCTTTGAGCGTGAGTGATTGACTGAGTTGACAGCAATTGCAATGGCACTTTGTGAATCACAATAGATAGGGACACGATCATATTTCAGACCATAGTCGGTAAGTTGTGTTTTCATCCATAACACTTGAGCACAGCAACTAGCAGCAGCCACATATTCAGCTTCCGCTGTTGACAGTGATACACAATTTTGCTTCTTGGATGACCAACTTACAATCTTGTCCCCTAAGAATTGTAAAGTACCAGATGTGCTCTTGCGATCAAGCTTACAACCTGCATGATCTGCATCTGAATAGGCAGTTAAATTGAATCAAGTATCCTTTGGATACCAGAGACCAAGATTGGGTGTACCCTTCAGATAACGAAAAATTCGTTTCACAGCTTGGTAATGTAAATCAGTCGGAGCGGCTTGATACCTAGCACACATACATGTTGCAAACATTATATCTGGGCGAGATGCTGTAAGATACAATAACGAACCAATCATGCTTCTATACCTCTTTTGGTCAAATGGTTTCCCATTTTTATCAGCATTAATGTTTGTACGAGCAGCCATTGGGGTTGAAATTGAAGTACAAGTAGTCATTTCAAACTTTTTCAACATATCTTTTATGTACTTACCTTGTGATATAAAAATACCAGTTGGTAATTGTTTGATTTGTAGACCCAAAAAGTAATTCATTTCCCCAATCATGCTCATTTCAAAATGATTGACCATTAGAGATGAAAAATTTCGACAAAAAGATTGACTGGTTGACCCAAAAATAATGTCATCAACATATATTTGGACAAGTAAAACATGTTTACCTTGCTTACGAATAAACAGGGTAGGGTCAATAGTACCTTTGGTAAAGCCTCCTTTGAGTAAGAAAGTAGATAAGGAATCATACCATGCTCGGGGTGCCTGCTTCAAACCATAGAGGGCCTTGTCTAACCTGTAGACATGGTTTGGCTTCTTAGGATCAACAAAACCTTCAGGTTGCTCCACGTAAACTTCTTCTTTGAGTTCATCATTCAAGAATGTTGTTTTCACATCCATTTGAAACACAGTGAAGTTTCTGAATGCGGCATAAGCTAAGAAAATATGAATGGCCTCCATTCTTGCAACAGGAGCGAAAGTTTCGTCGAAATCCACACCAGGTTGTTGGCAGTAACCCTTTGCAACCAATCTAGCTTTGTTCCTTACTACAATTCCATTTTCATCCTTCTTGTTCTTGAAAATCGACTTGGTGTGAATTGTGTAACACCCCAACTAAGGCGGAACAATGAGATGTACCAAAAGTCGAGTATTCAAAACAAAGGATTATAAATAACATTCACCACAGCTTTATTTGGTAAGAAGGAATTAACAAATGTACAAGCATGCGTCCACCATATTTGAATATTAAGTTCACGAAACAAATATCAAGCACATGAATAGTATACTACAATGATCAAGGCGGATTCCATTGCCCTTCACAAGGTTTGATATTCGACTCCAAAGTGCAATGCAAACAATCATGATGCATATAAATCCTCAAAGCTTATGCTAATTCCTGAAAAGCATGAAGAAAAAGTGTCAACTAAGAAAACGTAGTTGGTGAGTGCATAGGTTTTTATATAAATCTTGGTACATGACCGTTTTACTACTTAGAAAACCGATTACTATAACATTTCGAAACACCCAAACCATATGACCGACAAAAATTCTCATATCATATTATCGAGTTTTTCCCAAATACCACAATGTCATATCAAGACTTGGAAAAATCCATAATAAAATTTCAGGTTCTCATTTGTCAAATCATCAGGAGAGAAAAAGTATATAAATCGATTAATCGTATACCATACCAAAATCATTCGGTTACCAAAATCGTTTCAATATCACCAATTTCAACGTCTTTCAAGATAACATATGAGGGACGATACCCAATCCGTATGTTCAAATAATTTCCAATTATCAACAATATTAATATCAATTTCACTTAGCCACAAAGCATAATTCAATATCAATTTCATTTAGCCACGAAGGCATAATTTACATAATTTTGATGAGTAAATGCTTGAGCCACTACTACTACCATTTTTTCAAGTCCCATACTAAAATTAATTGGAATAATAGCACAAGCTGTCAATCAAGTGCTTTAAATATAAAATAGGGTCGTGCCATGGGGACGACCACTTAAAGTAAGGTAGCTAGAACACCCTATGGTCGGACTAGAAGTGAAAGTCGTCACAAAGGCAACTAACCTTCTACCGTTACACTATGGGTGGGTGGACGAATCCTAGTTGCGCAACTCTCTAACTACAGGCCTCCTCTTTCGGAGTAAATAGTAGTGTACCGACGAAACGGGTTGACAGAACTCAAGCTCATCATAAAACATTCATCACATTTCAACATACGAAATAATTTCAATTCATAATCATAATATCAAGAACCATTTCATATATATACAAAAGCAATTTAATTTATATATCATGCTTTTCACCCCGATAATTAAACACATAAAATAGTTTGAAAGGGGGCTATGACTCACCTTGATATGCCGCATATTATATTCACTTATCCAAAATGGGTACTTCCCATCAATCGCTCCATCATACATCCGTCACGTTTCCCAATCACATTTCAAAGCCAAGACTATCCCTACGATAGGACTAATACACGTAAGTTCCTATCTCAAGCCATCACTTAGAAATGCCACTTTCGTTATGTTGCTATCAATTGTGGAATCCAAGTATATTGCTAACATTCGCATTGTTTTGGTTGTAGCGA
Source organism: Erigeron canadensis (assembly GCF_010389155.1). Lineage (NCBI taxonomy): Eukaryota > Viridiplantae > Streptophyta > Magnoliopsida > Asterales > Asteraceae > Erigeron > Erigeron canadensis. The sequence goes on from NC_057764.1 coordinate 16,676,167, forward strand.
TTGATGGTGTAAAAGGTTACTTTAATTACGTGCGTAGTTATAAGTTGTTAGATTTTCGGCAACTTGGCTTCATTTGCAGTTTCACTTGATATATTAGGTTATCATATAGAAATGCCATATTAAGTTATGTTATTCTTTATTCATCATTTGTTGTGTAACCGATTTTAGCGTGAATTAACATTTGTGATATCAATGTATAGCTTGGTTAACATAATTACTTATGTCAATCTCACTTAATTATCTTTGTTTTATTTTGATTATACTTATCTTCAACTCGTATATTCCTCAATTTGTCTTACGATTACTTGGTTCATGAAGTTCGTTTAAGTGTTATGGGCCATTACCAATTGGGCCTTAAGTGTCATGGGCTTTTAAATGTTTTGGGCTTACATTAGTTATTGGGCTTTACCTTATTTGGGTTAGGTGCTTAATGGGTCATAGTGGTTATTGGGCTATAAGGCTTATTGGGCCAAGTGGGCCTACTGATTTGTGTTCCTTATGGGTTCATTATTTGGGTCGGGTTAGCCCATTATGGTTCTTAGTTCATTACCTAGCCCATTATGCCATTTATAAGATTACTTACAAATTTTCTGTTTTATACTTTATTTTTAAGAAATGATAGCTACTATTTTGGGGTCAAGACGAATTATTTGGACCTTCATGATTTTTACACAGTGACTTACGTGTATCTAGTATTTTTGTGAATTTTCGGTTAATTTTTAGATGATGTTTGGTGTCCGTAAAAATTATCCAAACACAAACTGTCCCGAATGGGCACTGCTTGCGACATCAGAAGTTTTATAAAAGTTCTTGATGTTCTGATTGTTAGAAAAATCCTATGATTTTATTTTAAGTTCAAAACACATTGAAATTACCTTCCACCTAGTATGACCTCCTGGAACTTTATGTATTAGGAGATAAAAATTGTTAAAGTTTATAAAATATTCAAACAAAATTACAGTTTTGACCAGTTTCAGTAGAAAAATCATATCTTTCGTTTGGTTTAGTATTTTTGAGTAATTCCAGTTGGAGGTTAATCTTAACTCATTTGTCTACAACTTTTATTTTGATAGTTTTTCTTAAAAATGTCCTCAGATGTTCAGTTTATTCGTTACAAGACAGAAGACCAATTCTGTCAGAATGTTTATTGGTTAATGCATCCCACCAATAGTTTTGTTTGCTTGCTTTAACCTCTAGATTCCCACTAACAAAATTATTACTTTATTTTGTATCTCTTAACATCAAATATACAGATTTCAATCAATTTCAAGTTCATCAATCATCCTTAAAAGATCCATCTCAAGTCCCATATCAAAACCAAATTAAACTAGTGCAAATCTTATCATGCATACACTAAATCCATTATTATCTCTTGCATTCATAATTATTTCTTCTAGATCACTCTTTTAAATATGCATGCATGTGAAGATCTATGTGTTTTTAGTGATAAAAATGAAAGATAAAGAGAGTGATAATCAAAAGATTACGAGTTATCAACCTTTGAAGATCAAAACAAGAAGATTAAGAGTGTTGTTGGGTCTCCATTTTCTTGGTTGCCCTTGGAGTTGTTTATTGGCTGTAACAAGCTTGAAAAGAAAGGAAAATAAGCTACAAAATGAAGGAAAAGATGAAGAAGAATCAAAGGAACATGTTGGGTACCCATCCATCTTATTACACTAGATTAGTTAAATTTATGCTCCTTGTTGCCTTGTTTGAATCGAAAAAGAGGAAGAAAAGTGCAGAATTTTTTTTAGGAGTAGTTGGAGAGAGTTTTTGTCATGTGTGTGTGTTTGAAATGAGATGTGAGAAGTATGGGGAAGGGGGAGCACGTGAATAAGGGTGTGGGGAGGTGTTGGGAGCTAGCTTATTGGATGATGGATGTGGTGGAAGGGTGGTGATTGGTTAGGAGAAGTGGTAGTGGTGTTAGAGCTTGAATTGGTACTAAAATAATGTATTGATTCAAAATGAGGGTGGTTTTGATCAAGTTATGTAGTAATGGTTTGATTATGTAAGTTTTATCTATTCAGGTTTTGAATTTGTAATTATATATGTATGCATGCATATATAGACATGTATTTGTGTTATGTGCAAAGTTAGCTATTTCAAGATATAAGTGTATGTATGTATGTCGTATGTATATATATATATCCATATATATGTATTGGCACTAAACTTCATAAAATTTTCTTGATTTATAAGTTGATTTGATTGATTATGGTTACATTCTTATAAGATCGTTATTATTTCTTCACTTTGAGATTGTCTCATGTTTTGGCATTTCTAAGATAACTAGCTATCTTTGGGCATTCCCTTGAACTAGAGAGAAGGTATCACTATGGCTTAATGTCTAGAAGACAAATTTTCTCAATAAACCTCTAGGGATAGATACCTAGATAAAATATGAGTAAGTTGTCCTAGTCGGAATTTGAGGGTTGTTACAAATTGGTTCTTCTTTCCTTGGATTTGTAACCAATCTCCATACCTTCAGGCTCTCAAACTGAGCTAATTCATCTTGCATTGCTTTAACCCACTCTGGATCACAAAGAGCTTCAGAGATGGTTTTGGGTTCAATGTTACTCAGTGAAAGTGCAACAAGACACTCATTGACTGTAGTACGGGTAGAAACACCAGCTTGTGGATCTCCGATGATCTGTTCTGTAGGATGATCTTTGCGCATACGTGACCACTTGTTGTCATGAGGAAGAGGATCTTGTTGATGAATGTCAACATTATCATCATTAAATCCAGAGTTCTGTTGAGCAATAGAATCATAGCTTGGAAGAACTCTTTCCTCAAAATTTGGATGATCAAAATCAAGTGGCACATACACATTTGGAGTATTTGATGGATTTGTTGTTTGGGTGATTTGAGAAGGTTGTTCTTGAACATTCTTTTGAGAATAAATATCTCTCGAAGGTGATTCTTCTTGCTCTGCAGAATTTGAGGATGATTCATGATTGTTGTCAGGAATTGATTCATTTGTTTGAATGGGGTCATTGTTCGGAATTGGTTCATTGATGACTTGAGGTTCCTTTTCTTGAATCGGTTTGGAGTTGTAGAATTCTTCGAAAAGAATATCTAGCTCTTCACTTGTTGGAGTTGGATATTTCTTGAATTTTGAGGCTAAGGTAGACGTCCTTGAGGAAGCACTTGAAGTACTTGAATCACTAATTGTTGGTAGCAAACTTTCTTGTTCAAATATCATGCCAGACATCTCATCAAACCAAACATTCATGGTTTCTTGAATCGTGTTTGTTCGACGATTGAAGATGCGATATGCAATCGATGTCTTTGAGTAACCAACAAAGTAACCTTCGTCACCTTTCCTTTCAAACTTTCCAACATTTTCCCGATCATTCAAAGTATAACAGACACACCCAAAAATATGGAAGTAATTGATGTTGGGTTTGCGTTTGTTAATAACCTCATAAGGAGTCTTCTCATGACGCTGATTGATGATGGACCGATTTTGAGTATGACAGGCAGTGTCAACAGCTTCAGCCCACATGTTTGATGGTAACTTAGAATAAGCAAGCATTGTTCTTGCTGCTTCCACCAGCGTACGGTTTCTCCTTTCAACAACACCATTTTGTTGCGGGGTTCGGACAGCAGAGAATTGGTGAGTAATGCCTTTTGATTTGCAAAATTCATTGAAAATGGCATTTTTGAACTTAGTACCGTTATCCGAACGAATATAACGGACTAGTAGTTGAAGATTCACTTGAGTGGAAGTGATGAAATCGATCAAAATTTGAGTTGTTTCATCTTTTGAAGCAAGAAACTTGACCCAAGTGTATCTTGAATAATCATCAATGATAACCAGAATATATCTCTTCCCGTTTCTGCTTTGTACTTTCATAGGCCCACAAAGATCCATGTGAAGCAAATGAAGAGGTGCCAAAGTGTGTGGAATTTTCTTTGGTTTATGAGAAGTTCTCTTGATCTTCCCAACTGCGCAAGAAGGACAGACATGCTCACTCTCATATTTGTAGTCAGGCAAGCCTTCAACAAGTTGCTCACTCTTCCCGTTTAAGAATTTTTCGAAGTAGCTTTTGAAACAAGACAGATATTATCAGTTGGTTGGTTATCATCAAGATTAACTGTGAAAAGATTGTTTTCACGATCCCTGCATAGGATATCAATTCCATATAGAGTTTGGACTTTGCACAGAGATTGTCGAAAAAGAACTTGAAGATTGTTGTCACAGAACTGTCCAACACTGAACAAGTTATGACTCAGGCCTTCAACATAATGAACTTTCTTGATGACAATTCCGTTTCTTTCAATATCTCCATAACCTAGAATTGGAACGAAATTGTTGTTTCCGAAACGAACAGTTCCCATGAATCTTTCAACAAAATTCTTGAGCAATGATTTATTGCCAGTCATGTGTTTTGAACACCCGGAATCGAGTATCCATACATAGATGGTTATTTCCTGCAATCAAAAATTTAACCGACTTTAGGTACCCACTTAAAGACGGGTCCTTTGTGGTTAGTTAACACAGGTAGGGGGTATAACTTAGGATATGCATACAAACATGCTTTCGAATCAACATACTTATTAACAAGCACATTATCAACAAGCACATTTGAATTAAACATACGAATATTAACACACGAATCAAAAGTAACATGTCTACCAGCATTCAAACCATGCATATGAGAACTAGAATTAACATTGTTTACAACATCACAAGGCCTAGCCTTGGCACCATTAACATTGTTTAACACAGAGGACTTAAAAGATAAATTGTTTGACTCAACAGAAACATGCTTCTTCTTACTATCAGCTTTTCTTCTTCTCCTTTTCTTCTTCTCCTTTTCTTCTTACTACCAATTTAGTCTCACTAATTAAGCCCTTTCCACCTATCGAATTGACACTAAGAAGATTAGAACGAGAGTTTTGAAGCACTTTTATCTTTTTAGACTCTTTTGAAGGTGCAGAAACTTCTTGTTTCTTAGGTTTATCATGAGAAAACCAGCCATATCTATCCCTATACCTAGTTGCACCATTTGAAGTATCCCTAGTTAGCAAAACTGAGCTAGAATTAGACACTTTAGAAATTGAACTAGAATGAGAGCTAGACGAAGAAACATTTGAATTGATTTCCAGAAGTTTCACTTTGTTGTATTTGATTTTGGGATTGGTCTCATCTTGTTTGGTTTTAACATGCTTTTCCGGGGTAGGACACTTTGTTTTTAACTTATTTATTCTTGGTTTGGTGTCAGTCTTTGGTTCAGTCTTGATGAGTTTGGAAGTAACCCGTTAATTTGAATAATATGAAGTTGGAGCTTTGAAAAACAATTTTGGAGATTCCTCTTTTGATTCAACTTTGATTTTGGTAGATTCAATCTTTTTCTCAGTTTCAGAATCAAAAACATATTCTCCCTCCATGAATTTATCAAAATCATTTTTGGTGAATGGTGAAACTGGAGAGATTTTTGAAAAATCAGGAGTCTTGTTTTCCAACTTCACACTGTTGGTAATTTCAGGAATGAAATCAACTTGAACGGACACATCTTTGTTTTCACAAGAAAATTGAGTAGAAGTATCAACACCTATACTAGCACAAAGCTTAGGGTGAACAACTAACTCTTCAGGAAACTCACAAGTGAAAAACCTAAAGTAGTACCATATCAAAACTAAACTATGCGCAAGTTCGTCATTAGATAAATCAACTTGCACATAATCATCAGCTATTACAATAGCAACATTTTGACATGAATACTCAAAAGAATCAGTCAAGGTTTGGGTGGAGGAAACAGTAGATGAAACACAAGTAGTCTGAGTGGAATGGTCTATTAAAAGACTAAAATCAGTTTGGGTAGAAACATTCACACAGACTGTCTTGATATCAACAACAACTGATTCATTCTTTGAATTAGGATTTTAAGACTGTAGATTATTAATAAGTTTTTGTTGAGATTCCACCTTTTGTTGTAAAGCTTCTATTTGGTCTTCCAAAAATGTGGATGGAACATACAATTTAGTTGGTTTAGGTGGTGAAACAACAGATTCTTGGTTTTGAAAATTAGATGCGATCTCTTCTAATTCAAAAATTGATGACTTTTTCGTTTCGTAAGAAGTATTAATTGCATCATAATTAACCAAAAATTTATTATTTTGAATTTTCTCAACTTCTTCAGTCTCAAATTCGTCATCCAATGGACGTATGATTTGTTGAACCATACCAAGTCTCAAAAACTTTTCATCATACAAGAGTTCGATCTTGTCTTTGGCTTTTTGCAATGGAGTGATATTCTCAAATCCCAACCCAAGAAGAAGTTCTGATCTATCAATCTTTGACTTATTGAAATAGGCAGTGAAATCCAAAAGAGGGTTTTGTTCAACTTTGTACAACTTTTCTTGATAGAAAAGTATATTCTTTTTATGTTCCTCAATTTGTCTTCCAAGATTTTCAATCTCAATGCCTTTTAAAAAACAGTTATGATTTAAATCAGAAACTTTTCTTTCAAGTTCAATTGTTTTTGGTGTAGCTTCTTGAAGCTTCTTATTCAAAATATCAACATCAATTTGTCTCGCATTTACACGAAGCCATTCATTGGTCTTTTGAACTTCAAGATTTTGATTGGCTTTTTCAAGATCAAGAATGGTCTTTTCTAAATTATGACATTTTTCCAATAACTTAGAGTCAGGAGACGCATTCATTTCACATTCTTTAACCAACTTTTGTTCTTTATAGTTTTTAAATTCTTGTTTCATAGCATCATACTCAAAAAGTAGTTTAGAATTTTCTTCAAGAAGTTTTGTGTATTCCCTTTTTGAAAATACAATGCTATTTTTCAATTTCTTGTTTTTGTTGGCTAAAGAAGTGTAATGATTTGTCAAGTTTGATAAGACAATTCTACAAGACTCTTTATCCTTAATTGATGAAAAAGTAGAGTCGAGATTTACCTCATCATCGAGATATTCCTCGTCAGTGTTTTCAGCCTCCAACATTTTGTCTTTGCTCAACCTTGCCATGAAACATTCATTGGCAGACAGATCTTCATCTTCATCATCAGTAAGCAAAAGCCACTTGTCATCTTCAGCAATCAAGGCTTGACCGGCTTCAACTTGTTTTGCCAGAAGCATCTTCTGCTTGTAATATTCATAAGTTTTCTTGCGAGGCAGCTTGCAATCCACAACGAAATGACCAGGAATTCCACAGTTGTAACACTTTTTGTCACATGTCTTTTCTTTCTCCATGATTTGTTTCTCAGTTTCTGCTTTCTTGTCTCTTTTCTTGGAAATAGTTGTTTCACCTTGTTCAAAACTCTTGTGATGATATTGTTCCTTCTTTGGAAATGCACTTGTTGATGAAGTTCAAAGATTGTTGTTAGTTGGCCTCGCTTTGAAATACTTTTTCTTGAAATGCTTTGTCACAGCGGCAAGAGCTTGGTAGAATTCATCAGGAATACCATCTCTTGGAGCCAAGTAATCTTCTCCCTCCTCATCAGACGAAGAAACAACAGTCATTTGTCTTTTAAGAGCCTCAGAAACTTTTCTTTCAACGACCAATGCCAAAGGATCAGTAGATACAACTTCTAGCACTTTGTTGAATGAATTTTTGCTTAGAACTTTGCTCTCATTCAACTTGAAAGATTCATAAAGAGTATGAATGGTGAATTTGGTCAGATCTTGATAGTGCTTGATTTGAGTTCCATAATCTTCCCATTCGGGACCAAGTGCTTTGATAAACTTGATGTTCAGCTCAATCTCATCTTTCTTGACTTTGTTCTTTCTCAATTCATTGATCACATTGCAAAATCTGTAGTAGACGGACTCAAGAGATTCACTTGGACATTTCTGAAAATTGTCAAACTCAGTTAAGACATTTGTTAGTCGAATTGTTGAGGTTACATCAAAACCTTCCATTTATCTAGCAACTTCATCCCAAATCTCCTTTGCTGTGTCGTAAGAATCAACTGAGCCATAGATCTCATCAGGAAGTGCTTGGTACAAGCATGACCTAGCTCTGTTGTCAGCAGCAGTACGATCTCTTTGTTCGGCATTCAAAAGATCAGGAGTCAAAATAGTACGGGTAGTAGGATGACGATGCATAGCAAGTCCATTGATGATTGAGTCCTTAAGCATGTGACCATTTGTCTGACGTTCCACATAATCCATGAACCTTTTCTTCCAAAGTCCATAGTTACCACGATAAAGAACTGGTGGTCTTGTATCAGTACCCAAAGACAATGCTTCACGAGTAGTCATTTGAAATTGATTTGAATTGAGAATTGAATTGATGTTGAAGAAAGTATGAAACTATGAAACGATCTAATTTGGAATGAAATGAAACGATCTGAATTGAAATGAAAATGAAACGATCTGATTTGAAATAAGAATGAAACGATCTGAATTGGAATTAAAATGAAACGATGTAGAAGAAGTGTAAATGAAACGATCTAAATGTTCAGGAATGAAATGATCTCAATGTGCATGAATGAAACGATCTAATTTAAAACGATCTAAATTGAATTAAGAATGAAATGATTTAATCTTGAAACGATTTTTAGAAGAAGAAAGATTCTAAGAGTTCTGAAATGATTTGGGCAGAGTTTTGGTATGAAATGGAATGAAATGAATTGAGCAAAACCAATCACGAAGATCAGTTACCCAAGAGTAGTATGATTCCCAAACACAACTCTTCACGAATTACTCAAACCAGAGAATGTTCAAGTAAAACTTGAAACGATCTAAAAGAGATCGTTCTGGATTCTTTTTAGGATTTCTCAACAACTTGTGTATTTTTCAAGAAATTGAATTGACCAAAACCAATCCAAAGGATCAGTTAGCCACAATCAACTCTTCACACAACAACCACACTTGTCAAAACGATTAAAATTTGAATCGTTTTACAAGCCACAATACTGAAATGTATGTTCCAAGAAAAGAAAAACTAAAACGATCTAAATGAGATCGTTTAGCATCTCACAGTCGTCTTCAACCTCTGAGTATGAACACCTCCATTGACGATTTTTAAAACTTCAATATCTTTTGATTTTCTGAGAGTTGGAACATGAAACTTCTTGCAAACAGTTTGTTTTCACGTTAGCAATGATCCGATTAACACTATTTAGCTTATAACACAACAGAATCAAATCCTAAATTTTAGCGCCAAAAACTCAAAATCTGAACTTTTGATCCAGATCGAATTAGAATACGAAACTTGAGAGGATTATGTTATTAACTATGAGGAATCGAACGGTGAACAAACATTTGTGATTTTATGTGATTTGTGAGGTTAATTTTTTGGATTTTCAGTGAAGAACAAAAACGAACAGAAACAGAAAAAATAACAGAATTAAAGGTGATTTTTGATGAAATGTGATTGAATTCAGTTTTGGATCGAGATCAAAACGATGTTTTTCTCTGATACCAAATGTAACAACACGATTTTATCACTCGAATTCACATCAACAATGGTGTTTGGTTAGTGTGTGTGTTCTTGGTGTTTGTGTGTGTGTTGAGAGAGAATTGGGATCAAGAGTGTGTTATTCAGGTGTAATGATATGGAATGTATGTCAAGAGTTATGCTCATGTTATGATTTCTAAAGAATTGAGGGCTATTTATAGTCTAAAAAAATCAACTATGCTAATTATCACAATTAGGCCCCTCAAAATTAGAAATCATCAACACATGACTTAACAACAAGTAAGTCCATAACTTAAATTACAATGTATCACTATTTTTGGATTTCTAACACACCCTGGACATGGCTTGTCTTTGTTGAAAGACATGGCTGGTATCCCATCAGCAAGTTGTATTCTGGACAACTTATTTATATTTTTGAAATTAAGATGGGATAACCTTTTGTGCCATAACCAGTTGGTGTCCTCATCGGCCTTTGTGTAGAAACATTGTTCAAAAGTAGCACTGTTCATGTCTACAATATAAATGTTTCCCTTTCTTGGAGCAATCATTACTACCTTCCAATCTCTGTTGAATATGGTACCTTGTGAAATATCAAATAAAACCTTGAAGCCATCATCACAAAGTTGGCTGACACTGATCAGGGTATATTTCAAACCATTCACATATGCAACTTTTGTAAATTTGACCTGACCATTATTCACAACACCATATCCCTCAGTTTGTCCGTTTTCATCATTACCAAAAGTTATTGAGGGCCCTTCTTGCACCCTATATTCCTTTAGCAGGGTTTTGTGACCAGTCATGGTTCTGCCAGCAGCACTGTCAAGAAACCAAGTATTCTTTTTGCGGTCACCCTGCACATACACAAAGATTAGTTCTTTTTGGGAACCCATCTCCTGATGGGTCCACTGGGCTCTCCCTGAGCAGCCTCAGATTTCTTTGGTACATAAGGAACAGATGGATCAAAGGGGATGTCAGTCATAATCTCAGATGAGATAAAAACAGTTGGTTTGACAACTTCAACAACCTTTTTCTTTTCAGATTTCTCTTTTTCTTGTTTGATTTTCTTTGAAAAAGGTTTTGGGTTTTGTTTAGGATTTTAGGGAGTGCTTTCAACATTTTTTAAACGTGCATTACAGCTTTACACTTGCCTGGCCAAATTTTGAAATTGACTTTCAATCCTTAACAAAATAGACTCTTGATTAGACACCTGAGCTCTACCAGAATCTGAGGTCGAAGGCTCAGCAGGTATGACATTTTTCTTCTTTTTCGGGTTCTTAGGAACCTGAGTTGAAGACTGAGGGGAAGGCTTCTTGGATTTAGCTTTCTTGTCTGAAGCACTGGTCTGACATGCTTCAGATTTGCCCTCAGGTTGTTCCTGGGCTTGTTCAGTTACAATCTTTTGTTTACCATTTTCTTTAAAAGTAATTTCAGGTCTCATTTCTTTAGGAAGGGCATCTAAATCAGTAACAATGGATGCCAGATGAAGATCACCAGACTCATAAGCTACTCTTTGCTTTGCAAAAGTGTTTTTGATGGCAGCTTCAGGAAATGGTGATTTCATCCAAGATTTAATTATTTTTTGTTCTTTTTCTAGAATAATTTTTAATTCTTCCTTTTCCAATTCAAGCTTGGAAACCAGAGATTGATAACTTTTCAAAGCCAATTGAACATCTTTTAGTTCTTTTAGCCTTGCCTGACTGGCGTTCAGTTCAGAAGAATTTATTTCAAACATTTTAATGCTTTCTGAACGCACAGTTTCAACATATTTAATGTCAGCCTCTATCAGAACTAAAAGATCCAACTTTTGTTCCTCATCTTTCTCAAAACCAAAAGCACTAACCTTCTTCATTATTATGTCCACCCATCAACCAGACTCCACATCAGCTTTCACAACATGACCTTGATCTTGACGAGCCATGAAACACATGTCCCTCACTTCTTCTTCATCATCAGAGGACACATCAGAATCCTCCCACTTTTCTGAGTCTGCCACCATGCAGCTATTCTTGTTGGATTCTTCTTATGCCATCATTGCGATGTGAGCTTTCAGCTTTTTGTACTTAGCTTTGTACCCATCATCATTTTTCTGAAAAATAGAATGGTTAGGGGCATTTTGTGACGAAGAAGGTTGTGATGATCTGCATTCCTTCATAAAATGTCATTTCTTTCCACATTTAAAACATTCCAAGTTGGACTTGTCAATGGAATTATTTGAAGAAAATTGTTTGGCATTTCTTTTGGATTTAAATTTGAAACGATTAAAAGTTTTGGCAGTCATTGCAACCAGATCATCATCATCATCCTCATCACATTCATGTAATGCATAATCAGAAATACCAGCTTTCATTAATTCAGCTACCATCTTCTTCACAAAGTCAGAATGATCACTCTCAGAAGATAGTAGAGCAGTGTCTAGGGGTTCAGAATAATGAACCAATGCAGAACTGGTTGAAGTATGATTCTTAGCATCGTGCTCAGCCACAACTCTCTCAGCTTTGTTCTCCTCAGTGTATCTAAAGGCACCATACAAAGAAGCAAGAGTGTGACTTTGAAGGGTTTTTCCTTGTCTCAACACCATAATCAAATTTTCCCATTTAGAAGGTAAAATATCACAAAACTTTTCCAACAAAATTTCTTTGTCCTTTGTGACACCAAGAGCTTTCAGATGATTAACCAAATTTGTGAATCTTAAATACGTGTTTGTCAAACTTTCATTTGGTAAAACAAAGAAGGTTTCATATTTTTTATTCAAGGAAACTTTTCTTGTGACAATGGTTTCCTTTGTACCTTCAAACTGAGTTAATAACTCTTCCCACATTAATTTTGAATTGTCAAGTAAAACAAGAGTGGGTTTTAAACTTTCTGGGACAGCAAAGAGAATCATATTCTGCAATTTAGAGTCTAGGTCAGCCAATCTATGGTCTTCCTCTGACCAGTGATCTTTCTCTTTGGGTGTTAACCTAAGGGTCCCATCTTGGTTAAAAACAACAGTTGAAGCATTCATTGGTACATAAAGATCTTCTGAGAGAATAGAGGTCAAGTGTCTCTCAACCCCAGCGATATACTTGAGCATACAAGCTTTTCATGTGATGAAAGAATCACTATCCCCATTGAACTTAGGGACAGGGTTGTTAGGAAAGTGTACGTGTACACTGGGTTGTATTGGTGGTGGTGGAGGTGGATTTTGATTCATATTGACATTTGGGTTAGGGTTACCATTTGGGTTTGGGTTTGGTTGTTCGGTTCCAGACATCTTTTAGGATCAAAACAGGTATAACAATTTAATGAATAAACCTGGGAGGCTCTGATACCAAATGTGAGTCCACCTACACAAGATGTAACACGAGAACAAGATATAACAAGATATAAAATAGGTTAACAATAAACACAAGTATATCAAGTAACCCGACTGGCAAGTGGTTCGTATCTAGACAAAGACTAGTTATGAACCACAATACAGATATGGATATGAACAATAAAGAACGAGTGCTTGAAACTATATAAATACTAATTATACTCAGGTATTATGGCAATGAGTCGAGATGTATTTTTCAATGTATTTTATTTATTGCTATAAACAAAATACAAGAGTTGTTGCAGAACAAAGAAAATCACACTTGTGAAGATATCTAAACAACCCTAGAAATACAAATGATCTATGCGACAAGGAATTACTCGTAAGAATACTTAGAGTAATATCACACGTTGCAATTGCCAAAGTTCCAAGCATTTTAGCAAGTGTGAGAAGTCTTATATTTATAGGCAAACATGTCTTGATGACATGGCAATATGCCGTACAAATATGGTTGGATGCATTTGTGGATTTGTAGGACAAATCCATAACATGCTTGTTTAAGGTAAAGTATGTAAGTTTCTTTGATGTAACTTGACATACTTTATTCCCAACCTTTTGCTAAAACTTTCCCAATCTCAGGTATAAAGTAATTAACCGGGCAAAGGTAGTTAAAGCTACAAAAAGACTTTCCTCGTAATCAGTGAAAAAGTGTTGTAAATACTTTTTCACTGAGCCTCTTCAGATTCCTCAATCAGGTAAGATCTTCTCTGAGCTTTGCTTCTGAGATGATCTTCTTCTTCAGTCTTCAGTCTTTGACTTCAGTCTGAACGTCTTTCAGTGTTGGTTGATTCTGAATCTGAAGTGAAGCTTCAGTGAGGTTTATTCTGAATGTCTTCAGAATCCTGAGCAAGCTTCCTTCAATGAACTTCAACTATTTTGAACAAATCATACTTGGTCGATTTTCGACCTAACAATAGACGACATGTTCTTGTTTTTTAAAAAAAATTAAGAAGAGAAAAAGAACAGAAAATTAATGTAAACATGAGAAGGCAAACAGATCTTGTTCCAATGATTTAGGAATGGTGGCTCTGATACCATTTGACAGTCCACGAATGCACAACTTGAGTTATAATTAAGCTAGATAAGAAAGTAAGTAAGAAAATAAATAACAAGAACAATAACAAGTTCGATTGTAATAGATCAATGAAAGTATAATCATATGTATCATTGATTAAACGATGAATACATGGTCGATATTACAAACTTGACTTACAAGAATACAAATGAACTGGGTAATTGCTAAGTCTAGACACACTATAAACTTGAACAATTACAAGTGATACACACTTTAAAGGTGACAAACACACATGATACAATGCGTCTGTGTTGCTTTATATAGAGGAAGAACTTAGGCAACACAGCCTTCCTTTGATGTTGATAGATGGTGGTTGTCGACGTCCCATTGGCTCCTTGTAATTCCAAGCAAAAGCCCTTGTCTTCTTTACCAAAATAGGTATGAGAGAGAAGACCCAAGTTTTTGTCCCAACATGTACCTTTGCCATATAAAGTATGTTACAGTTGGAAGAACCACCATGTGATTCTTGTCTTCATATGGTTTGAATACTACCTGCCATGACAAACATTTGGGCAGCATACAACCCACTGAAGAGAGTCACTGGACTCGCTGAAGACTTGCTGACAACACATGAAGTTCTTAGTCCGTGATGATGACTTAAGCGCGAAGTGGCATTAGTCCGTGATGACATCAACACGAACTCGTGATGACGTCAGCACGAAGTTCTTATTCTGCTGATTCTAATTTCGCAAAATTCATCGAATTCGAACCAAATCATGAATGATCGTTTATAACATGGCTCTGATACCACATGTTGGAATAAACATGATTCGATTCGAGTGATAAAACATCCTTAATCGTCCTGTGGAACCTGTAGGAGCATAAAGCATGGTTGCTATTGATTTCGGGTCCCATAACAAGGTGATTGAGTAATAATGCGATGGGTAATTCGGCTGTAACTTGATGCATGAATTTAGAGAGGAGAGACACGAAAATTAGGGTATTATGTGTGTAGGGATTAATCTTAACGTAGGGTTAATGACTCTCTATATATAGAGAGAGTATTTACACTTTAAACCCCTTTGGTGTTTAATATGTGCACCATTAGTCCTCTTAGTTTCAATCACCTAATGAGAAACCTTATACTACGTCTTTAAGAGTAAATAAGTCCATTATATATTTACTAGACATAGGGATTTCAGTTATCGTCAATTATCATATCAGGAATGATACATGATCAGTGACGGTCACACTAACGTGGTTCCAACAGAGGTAAGTCAGACCCACACTTTTGAAATTTCAGTTTTTGTAAACAATCTACCATCCATGTGCATGGTTTTCAAACCAGACCAGATCGGCTGAACTGGGGATAGGGTTGGGTTTTGTTAACTGATCTGGTTCGAGAAAATAGAAAATGATTTAAAATTAAATGGTACACTTGAACCAATATGGATTGATGAACTTAAGAGGTCGCATGCGTTACAATGTACAATTTGGGCGACTTTTGAAACACGTTTGGACCATTTTAACTTTAGTTATTCTCTTATTTTATCCAGTTGAGATAAACCATCGCCCGAATGGACCCATTTATAAAAGAACGGGCCAAAATGCCACATCTGTTATTCTGGACAAGGAGAGTATAAGTTAAAAAGAAAAGTAGTCCTGGAAGTTCAGTAGCACCAAAATGCAAACTCAAGAAGAAATTTAATTGTTTTAAATTCTCTTTATGAAACTGTTTATTTACACTACAACTATTGCGACTAGTAGTCATAATAATCAGCTTTATATGTTTCGATGGTCAGGTTCTACTTATGACTATCTGATTAATTGGGGTCAAATAATCAGTTTTTAACCAGCTGCCGAAAAAAGGTAAAACATAAATGTCCATCGAAAGCCCAATCGGAATGGGAAACCCTTAAAATAAGTGTCAATTCTACATAAACAATAATGAAAACTTTTAACGGCTATAGCTTAATTAAGGCTTATAACTTTCGACCATCTATCAATGTGGATCATCATGTTATAGCACCATCAAACCTACATGGGCATATCAAGCATTATGCAGGGGCGCCCAATTTAATTAAATTGTTGTAAGACTTCTTTATTTACTTATCTATATTCATCGTTACTAATGTTTTGTGCCTGTATATCATTGTTAATTCTTTGATGCATACATTTTCCCACCACCAACTTTTATTCATTGACAAAAGATTATATTCCATTGGCCGTTTATTTGGCACTCGCTTCATGGGGTGAAGATGACAATTTGCATGGTTGCTGCATTGTTTTATCAGATTCTAGAAGTCAATTAAGTTGGTAGCCTCATGATGGTATGGATGAAAGGTCGTTCATGATTCAACCTTGTTTTCATATATATACTTCGTTGTTGAGAAAATTATATACAAACAATATACAAGAATATAATGGTAACATTTGAATTTGTATGTACACGCTAAAAATTAAAATAGAATTAATTTATTTCCACAACCAACCCAACAATCCAAATCTCAAATATATTCTAACTTATAAATCTCAACTATCTTCACTAACATAAGAATTTGGTGACTCTGACTAATTGAATAGGTACGTGTGGTGAATTGTCTTGACTTATATAATAAAAACTCAATATTATCATTTTTTATTAACCAATTTGGGATAAAATTTTGCACAACCTAATAGAACCAAATTTCAATTTGTAGCTATAAATACTCATAAGGTAACACCAATTTGTTGCACACTGAATTTGGCTGGCTATGGCACAAATACTTTATAAGTATTATCTTTTCATTCTCTTATCAATATTGCTCATACACTCTTTTGTCACATTTGCTCACTCTAAAAGATCAATTGATGAGACGAAACCTTGCAAGAGAATCGTGCTTTACTACCACGACATCCTTTTAAATGACACCAATATCGATAATGCCACATCAGCCACGGTCGCAAACCATACTCAACTAGGGAATTTCAAACATGGGATGCTTGTTGTCTTTGATGATCCAATGACCAAAGACAACACGTTATCCCCTCCGGTGGCTCGGGCTCAAGGGTTTTACTTTTACGATTCAAAGAATGAGTATAATGCATGGTATTCTTACACGTTAATTTTCAATTCAAGCGAACATAAAGGGACGATAAATATTATGGGTGCAGATTTGATGGGCGACGAGACAAGGGATCTTTCAGTTGTTGGAGGCACCGGTGATTTCTTTATGACACGAGGAATTGCTACGTTTCGGACCGATGGTATACCTAATGCTTTTTATTTTCGGGTTGAAATGGATATCAAGTTGTATGAGTGTTACTAACTCGTATTTTCGTCGCATGAATAATGGTCAACAAAAATATTGCTCATTCATATTGAATATGTACTACGACTTGTGAATGTCAATTTTGGAAAATGCTAAATGAAGTCCTAAGCGTTGCATTTGACGTGCATAAAAAATTTATACATTTCCATATCAAAAGCCCACTCCTTCAATTTTATGATAAGTGTACAACTATTTAATGCACCTTAACAACAACCTTAAGGGTTGTGTTTAGCAAAACCCCTTAAGCTATTTATATCCTTTTTAGGATACTTTATGTGAGTGTCTCCGGTCACTTTCTTTTAATGGTTTTATAAATAAACTGAAGTGATTAGTTTTTACTTATTTTTTAAGCTGAAGCCAATTAGTTTTATTGAGAATGATTGATTAGAATACAAGGAACCTTCTATAAAGAGTTAATTACTTAATTTGCATGGTGCAAAACTTAAAAATAACATTCTTCCAGAAACATAAACTTGACGTACAGTAGTATATATAAAAATCTACTTATGTTTTAACGTCGAATTTTTCAAGTGCCTCCATGTAATGTACGGTACACAAATATGTTTCAAGTGATTTAGCAAGGATATCAAGTTGTATGAGTGTTACTAACCCAAATTTCGATCTGTTTTTTTTTTTTTTTTTGAAAAAATGGAAATTTATGTTAAATCTTTTATCTAAAGACTTTTTAACCAAACCATTGTGTCTTAGGATACATTAACATATATCACTAAATAAACTAGTTACCTTTGTTTTCTTTGGTACCTAGCTTAAATATATACGTACTTTTGTAAGCGGGATATTATATATGCCTATTTTTTGTATTAACCAGAGTGAAGACCCGTGCGATGCACGGCTGGGTTACTTGATGTGTTTCACGTCTTTGCTAAAGTTTCTAGATCGTTAATCGACGTTTATGAAGTAGTTTATGTGACGCATGTATAGTGAAATGTGTAAATGCGAATCTAAAAGTTTATGTGTTCAGCAAGAATCAACACACCATTTGCTTTTTGGGTACTAAAATATATACTTATTAATCATTTACAAACCATATGTATAGTGCAAGAATCAACACACCATCTGCTTTGTGGGTACTAAAATATACAAACAAAAGAAAAATGGTTCATACGCCTGGAAGTGTTGTGTATATGTAAACCAGCTAATGATTATTGTGTAACTATAACTCTCTGCAGCATAACATTTATACATTGATATAACAATTGTTTGTATCACATAAATGATGTTTAATTTACATAGACCAAACAAATAGATGGAATTGTAGTGGTAGTGCAATGCAAGTTAAAAGTTTAATAGTGTCACATGTATTCAAAAATCCTATCTGATGGGAAAAGGAAGAAGGTTAAAGGAACAACTTATGTAATGAATTTGGATGTAGAGTTACCGAAGCATGTTGTGAAAATAGGAGTCCCGAAAGCGAATGAGCCTGCTCAAGAGCAACAGTTTGCTGGAAAGAAACTTGAAGATACAAAGGAGGAGACGACTGATGATAACAAAGCACCCAACTCAAAGCAGGTTTGCCCCTCTTAAACACACCCGAGCCAACAAAAACACCATACCGCTCAACAATATCACCAGAGTTGCATCAACTGGAGTAGCCACATCACCTGCAGCAAACTGTACCACTGGAAGCCTCCCCAATTGCTTTGTATGCATTACCTAACATACAGAGTTGCATCAACTAGAGTAGCCACATCATCGTCCATCATTGCCAGAACCCTAGTGTCGCCCATCATTGACCTAGCATTTCCCACTGCTTCAAATACGTTGCCTACAAAATCTGGACAGAATTATATATATATATGACTACCATAGCATAAAGAAAAAAATAAAGCTAACTTTTAATCCTAACCATTAAAATTCATAATCCTTTAAATCTTGGCCTTTAAAATTCAAAGTCAAATTTCTAAAATTATAAAAGTCAAAAGATATAAACATGGTAACTTTTCAATTGTATTAAACATACTAACTAATTGCTTAAAAAAATTTAAGTACATAGTACGCTAAAAAAAAAAAACAAATCATACGACAATGATAAGAGTGTTTATGTATAACAACATACTTTAATTAGTTATTCTTACACTAAAGTAGATAAAAAAAATTTTTTTTTTTGAAAGGTGAATTTCTCTTGAATATTTCGTGTCATGATTCGACAGCGAGAGGTCTAGCATACGTTGTCTTGACCGTGTCCGCGCTAAAGAGCTCACTCGAAGTAGAAATGCCTATTTCAAATACCCAATGGGGGGAAAAATTTAATTAGTTTTGAATTATATATGATGAATAATGTTTGATATTTTCACATTTTTGATCGATTAGTTTCAAATTAATGGAAGTTTTCTATTTTAGTTAATTTGGTAAATGGTAAACTTATAAACTCTCACACCAAATTTATAATTTCTAAGAAAAAAAATACTATAAGAAAGAATATGATAGATTTTTTTTTTGAACGGCGGATGGGAAGGTCGTTCCATCAAGTTGAGCAGTGACATCCAAACGGGCAGTATGTTAAGGGTTCGAAACGCTTTACACCGCTGGTACCCCCAAAGGGAGCCCATTACATGCAAAATTTTGTAATCATAGATTCAAAAATAACTAGATGTTAGAGTTTTTGCATAGATTAGAAGTGTGCTCGTGTAATACATGGCATCCAAATATTTTTTAAATGATATCGGAAGGACATGAAGTTAAAAAGTAAGTGACGGTTTCTGGCTGCTGGCATCCGTGAGGGTTGTGTAACATAGAGAGTTTAAGGTGTATCATACTACAAAGTTGAAAACCTTTGGGTAATAGTCCAGTAGCCATTAGCCACCACTTTACAGGGGAGGTCAAATTTGAGATAATCAAAGGATTATTAAGTGACTGAGAATCATCTGGACGCTAGTCTGACTAGAGGATTAGTGGATACCAAATGGTACATTAGATGATTTCCATCCAATTACCTTTTTTTACTACAAAGTTGAATTTTTATTTGTATTGTTTTTACATTACCATTTGTTGTTATATTGACTTTTTAATTACGATAATATATAATATATAAGCACGACCCAGTTATGTTGACATGTTGCACTCTCTGATCTAACTCTAAAAATTAAAAGTTTCATGTTCAAAAGTTCAACTCGTGATCAACCCGGGTTTACAGAGTTGGCCAAGTTATAGGTTAGCGGGTTGATAAGTAAAATAAGTTGATTAAATTATAGGTTAGCGGGTTGATAAGTAAGATGAGTTGGTTAGTCAAGTATGCTTTTAAGTGGATTGGTTTTGATTAAGTATGTCAAATCAGTTGTTTTTAGGTCAATTTCATAACCCGATCAACGACCGGGTATTGGTCTAGTTATTAATAGTTGTAAAAATTGAAATAGAGTGGCTGACATGGTTTCCTCATTATACCCAGTGCATTAACGGTTGTTAGCTAAATATGGAATCCTATTTTTGGTTACAATATATTGCGTAGTATAATACTAACAACTTCGAAAATCTAGAAACATATAGGTCGACTTTTTGTAGAATGTCAATATATTTGACTGTTTGATATTATTTTGACTGGATATTTAACTCATTATTCTTATGACTGGATATTTAACTCATTATTCCTAAGATGATTTGATCATCGGGAGTCCACTCAAGCACAAGGTTGTCTGCGAGTTTCTTTTCGCCATAAAATTATATCATAACCACTCAAGGCTTCTTCGCACCTTCAATTCAATGTGAACCCTACCCACATAACTTTGTTTATTCCATGTAATAAGTCACACCAACTCGATACCATTTTCCAAATCACATTTGCATACTTTCAATAGGCAAAACAATGTGAATCTGCTAACCCTCACTTATCATCACATAAAAGGGGCTACAAAAAGTTACACCATGTCTTGACTCGCACATAAAATTACCCGTTTTGACTCATACCCTTTTTTACCCATATAATATCACCCGCCTAGTAGACACGTCAGCATATTGGGCGAGTCAAACAGGTTCAGGTCAAATCGAGCACTCTTTTGGCAGGGTTCAAAACGGATAGAGTTGGTTGACCCGAAATACATTTTGTCCAATAAAGTTCAACTTTTGTATAACTGTGTATTATAAAGACAGATTATGTATTATTTAGATAATAATGATGTAAAATCTGCCAAAACGAATTAGGAGGTTTTATGCTACAAAAGTTCACTTTGGTGACCTTCAGCGACTTTCCTGTTCATTCCAGTTTTTGTTTACCCATTAAAAGAACGTAAACCAAAGCGACACATTCAAAAGTAGGTGAGGGGTTTGACATTAACACATGTATCAAATACCTTGTCCAATGTTGGTCCCTCGTCCCTCTCGTCCCTCACTTGAACGAAAATAACAATACTAAACTATTCTTCTAATTTCACAATCGTAGGTTTACATGTATATATATAGTTTTCGAACCTGTACAGGTATGTACTGTTCAAACCGACACCAAACTTATAACTAACGTACCTATTCTAAAAGACGCCTTCCTTCGGAAACTAAACTGCCTAACCGACATATAACTACCATTCGGTTGTAGACTTTATTCTTGACACTTTAGACCCCTTAACTTATACATCGACACTTCCATGGATTGATAAATTAGTATCCAACACTCCTCCCTAATTTATTAATCCATGCCTTTGTTATCTTCAAACTTCATCATCTTTATCCTTGAACTTTGGCTTGTTTCCACTTCCTTTGTCTTAATCTTTAACTCGATCATTGTCTTGAACTTCTTCATTGATTTGACTTTTTTCTTCCTTGTCTTTAATCTCGTCTAGATCATCGTTGTTAACTTTGTCGGTATCTTCCATTATTTGTATCATCTCATCGTCTTGAATCTCCAACAATGTGTTTCTTGTATCACGATCTTCGTATTCAACTTTCTTGTTTCTTGACTTGATGTCTTTCTCAATCTTGCTTTCCTTTTGAGAACTTGATGGCGTCTCTGAGTGCTTCTTGCATTCGCTGTTGTCAACTCTTAGTTCTTCCTCTAGGAGTTTCTTGATCGTGTATAGATATCCATTACAACAAGACGAGTGGATAATAGCTAGTAAAGTAATCTCTCGAAACCCCTAATATGTATTCTCAAAAAGCTCGAGTTACAAAGGATGTCTCGAGTTATGTAATAGTACTCTAACCTTGCTTAATCAGCCAAAATACACACATTCAAAATACTCTAACCTCGAGTTATGTAATATACTTTCTATAAAAGCTCAATTCAATGTCTGTCAATACACACATTCAATTCAATCACATTCAATGCTTACAGTCAATCAAGAATCAATCATATCATATTCATCACACAATCAATGCTTACAGTCAATCAAGAATCAATCATATCATATTCATCACACAATCACTGCCACCTTAGACTCGCTAAGAGTTTGTTAGGTTCGCACTGATTTATCAGGAGTTGTAGTGATTGTGCCCTAATCTTAATCCGTCACTGAACTGATGAATTTAGGTTCAAACATTGGCGCCATCCGTGGGACCGTTTTTTGAACAGATTCCATTCTCTCAAAAATCAAAATCACCATTTTGTGTCACTATTTCCTTGGTTTTGCATGGCTGGGAAAGAAACTCCACTTTCAAAGGTAACATCATCTGAGTTTATAGGGATGGAGACAACTGGTGGGGAAGGGTTACCAAGAAACACCACCGTTACTCCACCACCCATCATCACTGTAGAGGAAGGCGTTAGTAGTGAACGTATCCCAAGTGAAAAAAGAATCTCTGGTCAGAAACTATTGGATGTCACATCTAGACTCCAATATTCTTCTGGAAGTATACTTGATAAAAATACAACTATGGGGTCATTGTTCTCCACATTGGGAACATCATTTTCACCTGCCACCTCTTTTGTAGGCTTACCAAGTTGTACTACTCAAACGAGCTTACCCTCTTTTGTCACTAAAGATCTATCAAAAAATACAAGTTCTCAAACTCAAGATGCTACCCCAATGGCATCCTTGCCAGTCACATCCTTGTCGGTTACACCCTTACCACTCGGGAGTGACTTGGTTACCCCAGATAGACATCCCATCCCTGGCTCATCAGGGACCATCACTATGCAAGAAAACCAACTTGTAGAATTACTGAAGTTTGTAGGGGAGTCCTCTCAAAATTCTCTTCACCCACCAACCACTTCCACTTTACCAATACAACCTAACCAAGAGTGGTTGTCACAACTAATCAATGCTCTAAAACCTGCTCTAGCTCCAACTCCATCTCCCCTACCACCAACCTCTATGGAATCTTTTATGACATTGATGGTTGAGCAACCTAAAAAGCAGCAACAACCCAACCTGGAGCCAACACCACCATCAAACCCGGCTCTGGAATTGCTAAAAATGATGAAAGTATTATCAAGGGTGGAGGAAGGAGAGAGAGCTCGAACTATAAGCATTCCAAGGTTGGCAGTGAAGTCAAGGTTCTGTGATTGGATTGCTGAGTACCCATTCCCTGATGGCCAGAAGGTTCCTCCTGTTGTGGGAACCTACGATGGTACAAGGGACCCAGAAGACCACCTAGCTTTGTATGACCAAGCCGTTCTTACAAAAAAATGGGTGGATCATGTGGCTTGCCACTTGTTCCCAGGGACATTGCAAGGCCATGCTAGAGATTGGTTCACAGGCCTGCCAGAGAAGGGTATCAAAGATTTCCAAGACTTGAAAGAAAAGTTTGTGGCTCATTTCTTCCAACAAAAGAAGCATCAACGTAATCACTTGGAGGCCCATTTGATAAGGCAACTATAGAATGAGCCACTCAGGGACTTCATTCTGAGATTTACTCAAGAATGTCAAAAGATACCCGGGCTCCCTGAAAGTCAACAAATTTCAGGCTTCACTCTAGCTCTGCATCCTGGCCCCCTCCAAGAAAAGTTGACTACAAAGGTTCCAAAGACCTTCAAAGAAGCCATTGACAGAGCCTATGATTACCTCCGGTCTAGGGAGACTGCCTCACTAGTAAGAGGAGTCACCATGAAGGAAAAGTCATTGGGGGGAGGGTCATCTGATGGCAGCCGTCATGATGGTCAAGATCGACAAGAAAAAAGATTTAGTCCATATAACAAAAATGCATTAACCGTCAATCTGGTTAAGTGTCCCAGGGAAATCTTGAGCACTGAGAAAGTTTGTGCAACTTTCAAGCCTTCTTCCCCGATGAACTTTATATCTGGGAAGAAGAAGATGGACGAATATTGTGAATTCCATGAAGATTATGGTCATGACACAAATGCATGCAAGCAACTCAAAATAGCAATCAATAAGGCAGTGAAGGAAGGAAAATTGGAACATTTGGTCGCTGGAGCTAAGGAAGGAAGGAAGGATGGGGCGAAAAAGACATTTGTATGGCCGAAGAAGAGTAAGGATGATAAGGATCCAGGTCCAACAGAAGGCTATGTTGAATGATCATGGAAGGCGATTAAAGCCACAAAGGCATGCCATGATGGCAGCAATCATCCTTCTACCCTAACTATGTTGGTCACCCATCTTTCCCTTATTTTTAAAAATCTATCATTTAAGTGCTTCTTTGAAAATGACAGTTGGTCTAGTCATGTATCCCAACTTTGTCACTAATGAACTTATCGTTTTACTTAGAAGCATGTCATTTCAAACAACTCTTCACATATAAATCAAAAGGGTAATCCGGATTGATAAGCATGAAGAAAACCCTTCATTTAAGCAACTTCCTATCCGGATCATAAAACCCAAGTGCCTATAAGGCTAAGACATACAAGTAAGGCTGGCAATTTTGACACGAAACCTGTTAACACGACACGACCTGTTCTTAACAAGTTTCGTGTTTAGGTTTAACAGGTTTCGTCTCTTAACAGATTCGGATCTGTTAAGACACGAAATATTTTCGTGTCTTAACAGGTCCGGACCTGTTAAGTTATACGTATATATACTATGTTAAATTTATGAAACCCTATCTACTTCTTATTTCCTAATACGCCTCCCTCAGTCCATCTCCTTCAGTCAGTCTCTCTCTCTTTCTTCAATCGATCGATCCCTCTTTCTTTCACTTTCACAGACCAAAAATTATCATCAGTCAGCAATTGATTCATCAGTAAAAAATTATCCCCTTTCTTCAACAATTAATAATCAATCGATCCCCCTTTCTAATAATCATCAGTCAATCCCCCTATCTATTAACTGATCCACAACAATTCTATCAATCCCCCTTTCTATTAATCGATCCCCATTTTTACTATATGTGTTTTATTGAATTAATCAATCACTATTAATCATCATCATATGCTGCTGCTAATTGGACACCCAGATCAAAGGTATTCATTATTATTATTATTATTATTATTATTTTATATTTTATTTATTTAATAATATTCTTAGATTTTTGTTAATTTATTTATTGTTAGGTGTAACGTGTGTGTTATTTCTTGACATGATTGGTATATGTAGTCAAGTATATATATGGGTTCGCGTTTTTCACTCGAATACAAAACATAGGGCTAATTACATTAAAATATGTATCTGAATGTGTGTAACATTTAATATATGTGTTTTAACAATCTAGATCATAAATTGTTCAATACTTATCTTCTGGACAATTAATTCAGTTAATCACTTATTTTATCAAATCTGTATGATTGTATTAAGTAACACGAAATTGTTCTTAAAATATTGTAGATGGATTCTGAACTTGACTCTCAAGCTAATGAGGATATACAAGTTGAAGAGGTTGAGTCCGTGGATACCGAAGTAGCAGGAGGCAAGAGAAAACGTAAGGATAGGTCAATTGCATGGAAATACTTTGAAAAAGATCCGAATAGTATTCAAGGTACCAAACTGAAATGTATGTGCAAAAAGTGTAATACTGTTCTCGTATATGATAGTATTCAAGGTACGGGTAATCTTCTTCGGCATAAAGATAGATGTTATGGTAAAAATTATCATGATGTTGGTCAAATGCTATTTAATAGTGACATGGCTTTACGGTCACGTAAATTTAATCAAAAAACTTTGCGTGAGTTGCTTGTATCTTGTACCGTTAGGCATGAATTACCTTTGTCATTTGTTGAATATAAGGGTGTTAGAGATGTGATTGAATACTTGAATACTTGTACCGGTCACGTAAATGACGAGGATCTAAGGGTGTTAGAGATGTGATTGAATACTTGGGTGTTAGAGATGTCATTTGTTGAATACAATTGTTGAATATAAGGCATGAAAAACTTTGCGTGAGTTGCTTGTATCTTGTATCTTGTACTGATGCTGATTCCATGACTAGAAATACTTTAAAAGCCGATTTAATTGAGATGTTTAAGACAGAAAAGGAAAAACTTAAAAGTATGCTTTTGGAATCAACGAGAATGTTATGTTTAACTTCAGATTTGTGGTCTTCAATTAATACGGATGGTTTTTTGGCAATTACAGTGCATTTTATTGATAAAGAATGGGTTTTGCAAAAAAGAGTTTTGGCCTTTTCTCATATGCCACCACCCCATTCTGGTGTTGCTCTAAATGCAAAAGTGTTTTCGATTCTAGAAGAATGGGGATTAGAAAAAAAGATATTTTGTATCACTTTGGATAATGCGTCTTCTAATGACCGTTTCGTTCGGCTATTACGTGATCAATTAGATACAAAATCCCCACTTGTTTCTAAGGGTAGGTTTTTTCATATGAGATGTTGTGCACATATTGTAAACTTGATTGTGCAAGACGGGCTGAAGGAAATTGATCAGGCTGTTGTTAAGGTTAGAGAGAGTATCAAGTATGTTAAAGGATCAAAATCACAAGTAAGAAAGCAAAAGTTTTTAGATTGCATTAAGTTACTTTCTTTGAGTTCTACAAGGGGGTTAAGGCAAGATTGTCCTACTAGGTGGAATTTTACATTCCTAATGCTTGATTGTGCCATTTATTACCGAAAGGCATTTGTCCATTTGGAAATAAGTGATTCTAATTATACAAGTTGTCCAAGTGCTACTGAGTGGGATACCATTGAAAAGATTTGTGTTTTCCTTGCAGCTTTTTATGATGTGACTAGTGTTTTCTCGGGTACCAAATATCCTACTGCAAACTTGTATTATCCTCACATTTTTATGGTTTATTTTACTTTGCATGATAGTATGAGTTCAAAGGATGAGTATATGAGACGTATAGGAGCGTCTATGATGGATAAATTCAAGAAGTATTGGTCTGATTTTAGTCTCACTTTAGCCATAGCCGTGGTATTTGATCCAAGATATAAGTTGCATTTTATTGAATGGAGTTATAATAAGATTTATGGAGCGGACAACTGTCAATATAGTGATGTAGAATTGTTATTGAGTACCACTTTTGATGAATATGTGTTATATTTCGGTAATGCTTCCTCGACAACATCAAATCATGCAAGTACTTCAAGTAGCAAGGCTGGTGAAGAAACAAGCAATGATACAAGACGTCTCTTTGGAGTTAGAGCAAAACTTTTGGTAATTTTTATATGTTATATATATATAATATAAACTTTATAGTTTTTATGTTTTTATATAAATAATGATTGAATTACTATTTATGTATTATACTTTATAGGATTTCGATGAGTTTCAAAGCCAAGAAAGTACAAGCAACAGAAAGTCAGAGTTACAATTGTATTTGGAAGAGCCAAGAATGGAGAGGACATTGAAACTCGATGTGCTGGCTTTCTGGAAATCCAATGAGTTTAGATATCCCGTACTTGCAAGGATGGCTCGAGACTTCTTGACCATTCCAATATCTACTGTCGCATCAGAGTCCACATTTAGTGCCAGCGGAAGAGTACTTAATAAACATCGAAGTTCACTTGCTAAAGATACCGTTGAGGCACTTATCTGCACAAAAGATTGGTTGTTTGGAGGCTGTGGTGAAATTGATACTGATGATCTCGCCGAAGATATAATGTCATTGTCGCTTGAAGTTAGTCCTGAATCAGGTGCTTCAAACTCAGTCAACAATTCCAGCTCGTTTACAAAGGTACTGTGGTGTCTTTTCTTTTTGTGCTGCTGTTTTGATCAAGTATTGTTGTGTCTTTCTTCGGTTTACAAACCTACTGTGCTACTGTGCTGCTGTTTTATCTCTTTTTATAATCTACTGTGCTGCTGTTTTATCTCCATCTGTACAGCAGTACAGCCCCCGAGATTACATAATTAAGCCTCGTTATCTTATTTTGCAATCTGTTAGTTTTCAAGCTTGCATCATGTCACTTACTTAAGCATATGCTTACTGTTTTCTGTTCCTTTTCAGGTTTGATTTGGCTTTATAATGGAAGATATACAAGCAAAGTTGTTGGATTTTGACTTTTAAGAACTGGTGTATTTGTTGATGGACTCTTTTGGTTATGTATTGAACTAGTGTATTGATGATGGACTCTTTTGGTTATGTATTAAGACTTTCACGAACTATATTGTTGATGGACTTTTATTGTTGTGTATTAATTAGACTTTCTGGAAATTTTGTATTGTTAATTTGTTGATAATTTTGTTAAAAGTATAACTGTATTAGTTAAGACTTAAGATTTCAATAGATTATAGAAATTATGTAAACAGATTCTTAACAGGTTCTTAACAGGTTCTTAATAGGTGTACCTGTTAATTTTCGTGTCGTGTTCTTGTCCGAAAAAAATGACACGAACTCTTAACAGGTCGTGTTCGTGTTTATACTTAACCGGTTCGTGTCTTAACAGGTTCGTGTCTTAACAGGTGTCGTGTGACCTGTTATGCCAGCCTTACATACAAGTCCAGGTGCTCAAAAGAGAAAGCATGACTTATATGGGAAAACTTTAATAAGTGCAAGGCGCCACAAACGAAGAAGCTAACAAAATGATCTTTTTGCCAGCACTTAAAAAGTTTTCATATTGTTCATCCATGGAAAAGTGGAAGATAATTCTCATAGGGAAGTTATAAACACAAAATATATGTGTATAGATATATATGTATATATATATATATGAAATAAAAACATTTTATATCCTTCTCATCCACGGGATGAAAGGATAGACATTTCTCATTGGGGAGTGATAATATGTGATAATATTAAAGGAAACTAAAAAAATAGTATTCGTCACACCTAGAATATTTATTCATCCTTAACATTTATCGTATGAAAGGATAAGTACTTCTCATTGGGAAGTAATAAAAAGGAAATCACTCCATCATATATATTTTACGTCTTCATCATTCATTGAATGAGAAGATAAGCATTTCTCATAGGGAAACGGCGCGCATAAAATTTATTCATATGATAAAAAGGCAAACACTTCTCATCGGGAAGTTACAATTCTTGCGAGTAAGAAATAATAAAGTTTTAAAGAAAAATATGTATATATAAATATATCTTGTAAGACCCAGACGTGGGCAAAGAAAAAGTAAATTTCAAAATGCATGGGAAAGATTCTAATAGGTCTACCTATCGACATCTTGGTCATTTCAATATGCCCGAGGTACAAACATGGTGTGAAGTATATATCCACACAAAGCACATTCCTTATTAATATCCACAACTAAATGGCCGAGAAGACCTCATGGGTTAAGACTTATAGGTCCCTAAACCTCTCGTGTCACATCTGTGAGGGAACTGAAGGAAGAGAATCCTTTCCTTCTTCACATTTGATAGCATGGATATGCATGTGTGAGAAAGAGTCACTTGTATTCAAACACACACAAACGAACATATATATATATACAATGATGTACAATTAGTAGAAAATATATTACAATGTCCATGACAACCACATTTATATAACAAATTAATTATACATTAAGTCCATGACAACAAAATTATGATAATGACAGAATAAGTGTCACTTTCATATATGACATTCGACATAGGACTTACACAAGGTGCATACATTTTGCAAAAGATATATTTACAAGGTATGGAGGTGTAAATATGTCATACAAAGGTTATATATTTGACACCTCACATACATGAAAGAAAGAGGTGCAACAAAGATGTCATGTCCAACCACCTAGTCGAAAAGAACGTCATGGCTCGGAATAAAGGAAATCCTTGAACCAGACCTACAAAAGGCGAGAAGCTTATTAAAGTTTACATACAAAATCTTTAAGAAATCTTATTATATGTAAACTTGGGGGGATTTGATCGTGTATAGATATCCACGACAATAAGACGAGTGGATAATAGCAAGTAAAGTAATCTCTCGAAACCCCTAATATGTATTCTCAAAAAGCTCGAATTACAAAGGATGTCTCGAGTTATGTAATAGTACTCTAACCTTGCTTAATCAGCCAAAATAACCCCTCAAGGGTATGGCTCGAGTTATATTGCTCTGGTAATGAGTTCGCTTGAGTTTTGCTCGAACAAGGATGTGTCGCGAGGGGATACTCGAGTAGTGGATGATGCTCGAGTAATAGATGATGCCCGAGTTATGACCTTATGATCATACTTGCTCTAGTAATGATTCTCATGCTCATGCCTTGCTAGAATAGCACATGGCATGAGCTATGACATGCCTTGCTAGAATAGCACATGGCATGAGCTATGACATACCTTGTTAGAATAGCATGAGCTATGACATGCCTTGCTAGAATAGCACATGGCATGAGATATGACATGCCTTGCTAAAATAGCATGAGCTATGACATGCCTTGCTAGAATAGCATGAGCTATGACATGCCCATCTAGAATAGCACATGGCATGATATATGACATGCCTTGCTAGAATAGCACATGGCATGGGCTATGACATGCCTTGCTAGAATAGCACATGGCATGAGCTATGACATGCCTTGCTAGAATAGCACATGGCATGAGTTATGGCATGCCTTACTAGAATAGCTTGAGCTATGACATGCCTTGCTAGAATAGCATGAGCTATGACATGACTTGCTAGAATAGCATGAGCTATGACATGCCTTGCTAGAATAGCACATAACATGGTTATGGCATGCCTTGCTAGAATAGCATTAGCTATGACATGCCTTGCTAGAATAGCACATGGCATGAGATATGACATGCCTTGCTTGAATAGCACATGGCATGAGCTATGACATCCCTTGCTCGAGTGCATGTCATATTTTATAGCTCGGTAAAATATAACATCTTGGTAGGCATGAGAACAAAGGTAACCTTGATAAATATTCATATGGATAATCAATACATGTCAAGCTACAGTCTTTATAAAGAAAAGGAAACTGAAAACATTAGAATCCTCGAAAGTGTTTGTCAGCTTTCTAAATATACTTTCTATAAAAGCTCAATTCAATACCTGTCAATACACACATTCAATTCAATCACATTCAATACTTACAGTCAATCAAGAATCAATCATATCATATTCATCACACAATCAATGTAACACCCCGAGCTAGGCTCGAAATACTACCGAAAAGATATAGCGTATACATGGGATTATCGTAGAACATGAACTATATGAAAATAAAGGGATTCAGTGAATCCATCATCAACAACAAGTACATAAAGCATAATGCAAATAGGGGCAAATGAATCCTTGATCCACGTAAGACTAAGCCCAAACTCTAGCGCAAGCATCCATCAACCATCACGTCTTGGATTCGCAAGGTTACCTGAAAAGTGTACTAAACAAGGTCAACACTAGGTTGGTGAGTTCGTAGGGGCAAATGACGAGGATCTAATGCCAAAGCCATTCACAATATGAACTAAGCTAATGAACAAGGAACACACTTACAGTAAGTCCTTAAAAGGCGCAAGTACTCAATATAGGTTGGCTCGTAGCGCAACCTGGTCCCACATGTATCCATTGCACAATCATACCATAACTAGAACACACATAATGCACAAGAACACAGAATGTCGACATCAACAAATATCCATCAAGTTCTAAAAGGCCAGACATGTCCATCAATGTCCCTCAATTGTTCTCATGTCATCCAATTGTCATCAAGTACGTATAGCACCTGTTTATTGCACATGCACACATTGTCCCTCTATTGTCATCGATATTGTCATCGAGTACATAAGTACCCGTTTAATGTCATCAAGTACATAAGTACCCGTTTAATGTCATCTAGTATATAAGTACCCGTTTAATGTCATCAAGTACGTAAGTACCCGTTTAATGTCATCAAGTACATAAGTACCCGTTTATTGTCATCATGTCCATCAACTCAACCATGCACAATGCACATACATTTCATACGACTTTACATTTAAGGAATCTTAGATGTTTGTATACAGGGTCACCCGCAGCCTTCCCACCACATCTCCAACTTATTAAATGTATCATCGTCTTCCATGTATGTACAACTACCCTAATCATAAATAAATCAATCATACTCAAATAATACATAATCAATCAATGTCCATCAATGACCCTCACATATGTACTCACATAATGAACTACACAAGGTATTTAGAATACGTATAGTAAACAAGAACAAGTAATAATGATATCAAGAAGTATCTAACAAGTTCTATAATGCCCAACATGTCTATCAATGTCCCTCAATTGCACTCAATTACACGTAATGTACCTCATTGTACTCAATTGCGCGTAATGTACTTCATTGTACTCAATTGCACCATGACCATCAATGTCCACCCAGAAACAAACACTATGTGTATATACTTCGTACGATACTACTTTTGAAAGGCCTTTGATGCTTATATATAGGGTCACCCGCAGCCTTCCCACCACATCTCCAACCTTTCGAAGGTATTATCGTCTTCCATATATACACAACTAACCTAAAAGTCAACCAAACACGCACATACAACAATCAGATAACAACCACATATTTACACGTTAACAATTCCATCAATCAAACAATGTCATCACTTAAGACACTCAACATATGCACAATCAAGTCATGTCATCATCAAGGAAATCAAACGTATGCTCAATTGAACTATGTCATCAATCAAGGCAACACATAATTGCACAAACAACAAGTTAACACACAAAGGTTGTGCACTTTTCAGCCCGAATCTCAAACGAGTAGGGAGCTACGAACTCACCTTGATCGGCAATAGCAAGTTAATATCAAGCTACGAATGCCCAATGGTTGTCCAAAGTCCACAACCTAACAATATATGTCACAATACAAGACATGGTCAATACTAGTTATACTATACCACAATTTCCCTTAAAGATGTTTTATAAGTCATTCGAGAACGTTTAAATGACAAATGAAGAGTTTTGGTTAGACACGGTTCAATGACTTAGCACCAAAATTCCACTTGAAAATCAAAGTGTTTAGAAATGTGTTTAACCAATTTTGTTAACCTTAGTATGTTAATATAAGACTAACAAACAAGTTTTGGATCATTAAAAGTTGACCGATAACCGAACAAAAAAGTTGGGGAAGGAACAGAAATACTGCGGCCGCTCGCACAGTCGGCCGTGTGAGCATCTGTATTATGGGAAAACTGCAGCCACAAGCACTGAGCGTCTGTCTGTGCGGCCGTGCTCCTACTGGCAGATTTTTGACTCCAAAATCGACTAAGGAAGCTCCAAAACACATTTTTATGCATAAATCACCATATTTTAACATCATTGAACATAACCCATATCATAATCTCAATCCATAGCATCAAATCCTTGCTCAAATCCATTTTGACCCATTTCAAAACCCTAATTTTGACCCAAATCCATTTTGAACCTAAATTTGACCAACAATGCTTAGATTGGACAAGGAAACATGATTAAAAGAATAAAATGATGAATTTGAGTTAGAATTCACTTGCCAAAACTTCCACAAATTGCCAAACCCGAAAATTACTCAAAAGAAGATGTTCTTGCACTTTTGACAACCCAAATCTTTGATATGTAATGAAGATGATGATAAGGATGATGATTTTAACACAATTCTAACTTGAAACCATAATTTGGTGTAAGAATCTTAGAGAGAGAGAGACATTAGTGTGTATGTGTGTTTTGTTCTTGCAAGAAGAAAGAAAGAAAAAGATAGGGTGAAGAATGAATGGATGGGTGGAAAATAAGGAAGATAGGGTTGGGTGATGGGTCATGGGTTTGACCCATGGAGGATCCATTTCATGTTGCTAACCAGATTTAATGTCATCTAGTACCGTAAAGCCAATTAGATATAAATGTCATCTCAAGGTTTAGGTTCGATTTGCACCAACGATAATATCGACTAGCACATATATCTTAAACGATAAATTGATCTATTTGGACACATTACACTTACATGAACTCCAAATTGCACTTGAACTATATTGGCCAACTCGATAGTTAGTTAAATTGTACATATGGTCAAAAGGTCAGGAACCACGATTGTTACAATCAATGCTTACAGTCAATCAAGAATCAATCATATCATATTCATCCCACAATCACTGCCACCTTAGACTCGCTAAGAGTTTGTTAGGTTCGCACTGATTTATCAGGAGTTGTAGTGACTATTCCCTAATCTTAATTCGTCACTGAACTGATCAATTTAGGTTCAAACATTTCTTATCTGGGAAAACTCCATGGTTCTCTTTCTCAAACGTTTCTCTTTTTGTCATCAACTCTTTTATCTCTTTGCTTGTGCAATCTCTTATCTTCTTCAGGTGCTCTAACTCCTTTCGCATATGTTTCTCAAATGCTATCTCTTTATCTCTCATTTTCTTCTCGAACTCTTGTTTCTCCATCTCAAAGTCTTGGAGTAATTCAAACTTCCAAAACTCTAGTTTACTTCTCAAGTCAGTTTCTATCTTTGACTTCATGTCATCTAACTTTCCTTTTGGAATTTCATCTTCCTTAATGAGAATTCCATTTCCTTTCTTTTCTTCTTTTAAGGATGTTGTCTCTTTTTCATCCTTAGTAGTAACCATCAATAGTGCTGGTTCGTCATTTTCGAACACAAGGTTTGCTTTTTCTTCTCTATGGTTTGGTTTTGTACAATTTCCAGCAAAGTGTCCAAAATCTTGACAATTATAACATTGTATATCTTTAAGTTGTCTCCTTGGATAGTTTTGATCTCCAGGGCTTTTCTTCCATCTATCAAAACTATCTTCATTCTTGTTATCTCTTATGAATCTTCCTTGACCTCTTCCTCGAGTCTAATAACCACCGCTTCCTCTATTATTTCCATAGTTGCGTTCATAATTTTTGTCATTCTCTTGACGTGTGAACAACAATTTTTCACTATTATCTTCTCGACTTTCTTTTCTAAACTTAAGTCTTTCTTCGTAAGTCTTAAGTTTCCTAATAACCTCCTCTAATTTCGCTTCCTTAAAATCAACAAACATTTCAATGGTTGCTACTATTGATATAAACCTATCTGGTACTGCATTTAGTAATTTCCGCACTTTTGTTTGTTCATCAAATGTCAATCCACATGTAGCAGCCTTTGTAATAATACTCATCATCTTTCCGGCAAATGAATCTATTGATTCATCTTCTTTCATCACGAGTCTCTCAAATTCTGATTTCAATTGTTGCGAGTGCGCTTGTTGAACATCTTCTGTCCCAACAAATCTAGCCTGTAATGAGTCCCAAATTTTCTTTGCCATTTCACATCCCGCAACTTGCATTTGCAAATCTTTGGGCAATCCTTGGAATAGATATGCAGATGTAGAACTATCCTTTTTTATATCAACCTCTTTTGATGTACCTGTTCCTTCTACTATATCCCATATTCCATTTGCCGCAAGTATCTTCTTCATTCTTAATGCCCATAGTGTATAATTGCTATTGTTTAAAATTGGACATTGATATGATGATAACGGTATGACAACTTCGTTGAGAACACTTTTGTTTTAATCTCCCGACATATCCTTTCAGTTTGGTTTTCTTCTAAAACCAATATAGTTCTAATAATCGTTGATCTTAACTTTCCATCTAACCAAAATAATTCTCCAAACAATTCTATAGTTTTTTTTCACAAGAATTTATAATAGAAAAAAAAAAATCTAACCTTTAATCTATTCCTTTAATAGATTAAAATTAAATAGTGAAGTAGTGGAAATAAAACCTGATAAATTTCCTCCTAATCTATATGTTTCTCGTGGGCCTCTTTTTCCTAAAAAAAAAGGCACGCCCCTTTTTCCAAATAAAAATTGCTCCTTTCTTTTTCCTTTCTCAAATAATCACGCTTCTGCTTCTTGTTCCTTCTTTCTTCTTCACGCAATTAGAGTTGTTTTTTTTTTTTGCTTCTAATCAATCGGTTTCTTTGGTAATCAAACTTCTTCGGCTAATGATCGACGGTTAATATCCTCTGATTTCTTCTTTGGCACGCACACGGCGGCGGTTACTTTTCTTCTCCGGCAACACACGGGCGGCGGTTACTCCTTCGCACAACCGGTATGTTTCTCTCTTTTTTCTTTCTCTCTTCTACTTTCTTTGAATCTGGTTTCTTTTGTTTTTTGTTAATTGATTCCCTGAATCAATTACTTCTTAGTTTCTCTTCTTTTCTTGATTAGTTTGATTGATTCCCTGAATCAATATGTCTTTATCTTCTCTCTCTTTTTTACTTTATCAAATTCGATCTTCACTTGATCGGCTTTTCTTGATTGATTCCCCTGAATCAATTTTCCTCACTGACTTTCTTCTCTAAAACGATTCCTCTTGAATTGTCGCTGGTCTCTCCTCTCTGGTTCAAACGACCTTGGCTCTGATGCCACTGTTGGTCCCTCGTCCCTCTCGTCCCTTACTTAAACGAAAATAACAATACTAAACTATTCTTCTTATTTCACAATCGTAGGTTTACATGTATATATATAGTTTTCGAACCTGTACATACCAACAGGCATGACTGTTCAAACCGACACCAAACTTATAACTAACGTACCTATTCTAAAAGACGCCTTCCTTCGGAAACTAAACAGCCTAACCGAAATATAACTACCATTCGGTTGTAGACTTTATTCTTGATACTTTAGACCCCTTAACTTATACTTCGACACTTCCATGGATTGATAAATTAGTATCCAACATCCAATGTCATAGTGTCTATGTTTGTTAATCGTTCCAACAGGTCTCCTTCCTGGATCAGTTAGCTCATGCTAGAAAAAAAAGGTATGAGTCCATCCAAACCCATCCGATTCATATAGCATCTTAACTAAGATAAACTAAATGACTGAAATAACTCAAAAAATTATGGGTAAAGGCCTTTTTTTAGAAATCTTTTATCATAAATTTCCATAATAATTATGATAAAGAAAATAGAATGCTAGCTTGAACTATGAAAATCGAAGAGTTTAATCATCTGTATGCTATAAAATCTGGTCTTGCAAAAAATTACCACTATATTGACATCTAGTTTGACATAAATATGCACATATGATTCAGAGTTCTTTGTGCACCAAGTCACGTACCGTCATTTCCACAAAAATATATCATAGGCAAAATTTAATACATAACACTAATAGAAGTATTTTGAAATTGCAGCCTAAAAATCTTATTGCATGACCCATACTTGCATGAAAGTTGATTTTATTTGCAAAAATTGTTTGGCTTTATCTAAAGATCATACAAATTGCAGGAAGGTTTTATGATTCCAAAGACAAACCTGCAAGCATGGTGTCGCCTGATCGCCATATGACTCGATTCATCTATGAGAGAACCAACATTTTGCTCCATTTCCAATAAACCCAGGTAACCTATATGTCTGCAATCACCGTACACGTACAACTCTTGAGCATGTGGAAGAAAATGATTTTAATAACTCAACTTGACCCGGTTACTTATTCGTATAATAAAGGAACCATGTAAAGCTTATTGTAAGTTAAAAACTTCGGATTTGACGCAATGAAGTTATAATCATAAAGACCACCAACCTTCACAAACCACCCTTTTAGGCGCTTCCTCACATCTTCCCATTCCTTTCGTATAGGATATCTTACTCTCTTTTCTTTTTGATGAAGAAGCTTTGTTGCCCGAGATGTCCCTCAATGGTAGACTAACGGAGTTGTCCTTGATAGACAAAATGAGTTGTCCTTCATTGATAGACTAACTGTTTAAATTTGCAAGCAAAATACATAGTAGGAAACTGGATAGGAAAAAAAAAGATATAAATGATGATAAGTGAGAAGATCATACCTTAATGGCTTTGCTAATTGATATAATCCAGTAACCATATTCAGTATCAAAAGAACCCATGATTACCCGACCACAGAAATAAAGTAATTGTGAAGGGGATGTTCTCAAAGATGACCAACCCCAAAAAAATGGTAACTCCAAATTTGGAACATCCCATTTGGCACCATTTATCCAACATGATTTAATTTTGTGTACCAATCATATAACAGTTTATTGAGAAACAAAACCTAGCAAAGCTGCAATAGAAACCGAGGTACGCCCAGGACCAAGAATGACAATCCGAAAACCAAAATCCTTGGAAAAAAGATAAACTTCAACATGAACACAAACATGAGCTAATTTCAAACAATATTTTCACAACAAACAATGGCATAACACAAACCAGAAGCAAGAAATTTAAAAAACACAACAAAACCCCCATATGAACTCAAAAGATAACCATTTTCAACTCATCATATTCTGAAAGAGAAAACCCAAAAAATAATCACTTTCGACTTCACATTGTGACATAGTCCACAATTCAAAGTCAAAGAAGGCAACACAAAAGAGCAACTGATTACTAAGATTTGGAACAATCAAAGTCGTACCTTTACAATCAATGAAGGCAACTTATGTCAAGCGGGCAATACGGATCACACTAAACGTTCCCGCAGTGGGTACCAGGTGGCATTCTTGTTTCCCATTATTGGCCTCCCACTCAGGTCCCACGGCCAACATATTTAAAAAGACATAGAATGAATTTTGAATCCCCGACTTCCGCTTTAATACTGCATGTCCCCTACTAATAGCTATCATCGTCAAGGATATTTAGCAAAATGTGAAGTTGCTCAAATGTGTCAAGGTTTTGCATAACTTATTTCCAACCGTTCATTTTTTTATAAGAAAACCCTATTCAAAAGATATATTTAATTTAGTAACATAGTTTTCCTACTTATATAAATACATTAACGACCAGAATTATAAAATGTTGAACAGAAAGGAAGGTAGGTCACTCAACCCAACCTGGCCCATTTTGAGCTATTATCTACCTTGCCCACTTGAGCAAATACATTTTCTGAAATTTTTCCTCTACCTTTGAGTTGTTAGCTGGACTTCCTCCAGATGTAATATTACCGCAAAACAAATAAGTAGGAAGAAAGCTCCATTTACTATCTGGCTCAGTTGAAGTGAAACCATTTTTGTCTATTTTTTTGAACATTTAGATCAATAGGCATGCCACTTCCTAATCAAGGTTTACAACATTTAGATCAATAGGCATGCCACTTCCTGATCGAGCTTTACAGTGAAGGAAACTTGCGTTAGGAGGATGATTACCAAGAATATGAGAAAGTTGAAACATAAAGATTATTTGATTGCATATATACTTATTTTGGCTCTTGTGACCCCTAACAAAAAAACCTTAGTTACCTTGTGTTGGGGAATTCCTAGTATCAATATATCATTGTCAATGTTGAACCTCCCTTTCGTTTCCGAAGCTTTGAAAATTTAAAAAGAACAGGTCAATGTGTCATCCACGCTCATCATTGCACCAACATTGTTAAGCTCACCAGAGTAGCACGGCACCAAAGTAGTATGGGGTTGAGAATATGGTTACCAGCTGCGAGTTTGCAAAAACCTCATACCTATTGAGTAGGGAAAAAACGACCATAAAAAAAATTTATTCACGACTGGATAATTCATTGAGTCGTTAGACAACGGCGTGGCAGCCAATATGTAAGTAACTTTTGACCAAGGTCACTTCTTTTCTGGACAAAGGACCAACATAAACCATAAATATAAATTTTAGTCACTTTGAGGGTTGTTTTAGGTCTCAAAATTGTTGGTCAGTAAAGCGGAAAATGAATACCAAAGTCTGCTATCATTTTATGCACATAGCCACATCAAAATTTGATGTATGAAGTTGACATGCAAAAGGTCATGTGGGCGAGGCGACATCCCCTGTATTGTTTTGCTATATAAACAACCATACATAGGTTGGCACATATCAATTTCTCCGGCTACTGTTACGTAGGTGACATATTATGGTGAGACTTCAACATCCACTCGACCAAAGACACTTCACGACAAAACTGGTCATGAAACTAATTCCTGGCTTCTCCAAATTTTATCCCACCCTGAAATATAATGTGAGGGTTGCTAAGTGATGCTTGACAAAATCATAATTAAAACCTTTTTAAATAAAAAGAGTGAAAAACAAAACTTTATTCAACTTACGTATTTTGGAAGAATGTAAGGAAATCGACTGGTGATCTATCTTTTGAAAACGAATACAATGCTCGATACGTCAAGGAATCATCATCTTCATACATCAAAAAAGCGTCATCGGGAAATTGAACCACATGTAGAGTTCTACATCTTGAAATAAGAAAATCCATTACATGTATATTCATATAACAAATGCATATAAATTATATCAAATAATACAACAAACATGATAATAAAAATTCAAAAACTACTCATTGAGGCATTTCATCAAACACCTATTGTGTAACCTAAAAAAAACTACATAACATTACAAAGAAAGGAGGAAAAAAGTTCACATAGAAAAATGATTAACCTAAATACATAAAAAAAAAACGTACATGTTACTCTCTTAGATAAGATCAATGGCAAAACCCAATTAAATTTCCCTATAATAGTTCATCCAAAATTTGGACATAACCAAAAATAATAATAATAATAAATCAAAGGTAAATACAAACCTAAAGGAAATACAAACCTGAAGGAACAATGTTTGCTTTCTTTCAATCCTACAACAAAACAATAGTAACTGGTTAATTTATTTTATCGAAAGAATTGCAGAAGAATCCAGAGAAAAAAAAAAATATTTGAACTGAAACTCAAATGAATAAAGTTTGGGAATGTCATCTCCAAAAATTGATCAGTTGGTAAGCGTTTCTTCATTGATTTGTATGCCAAAACACGTTATGACCTTAAGGATGCTCGTAATAAATGCCACTAATATCGCCTATTTTACACATAATTATTTTACGCGATATCATTTCTTTTATGTTTGATTTATGTCATTTTTATAGACTTTATATTTAATATTTGTTTTTATTGGATGATAGGTCTATGAGATGATTTATGACAAAATTGGAGCTAAAAAGATTAATAATGTGATATATATTGATTTATGTGTTACATAAAACCTGGACCAAAAATGCTACATGTGATTTGTTTTGGTTGAAGAAGTTGGATGCTCAAAGTTAAAGGAAATAAATGTGGGTTAAGTCCAAGCTATTAATTATATGGCTACAGCCTACAAGTCAAGAGGTGTATTGGGTTTGGCTAGACAATGCAAGAAGAAATAAGCCCATAAATAATATATAGTGGCCGAGAGATAGGGTTGGAAGTCAGTTCACCAACAAGTCAATAACAAGTATAAGTATGATTGCATATCATTATTCAATGGGGGGAGCCGCCAGAACGAAGAGAGCCAAAAGACTCTTGGCCTTTGTTTTGTACGTGAGGTAGCAGCCACAAAAGACAGAAATAATCAAAGGCTTTTGCCTCTGGTTTCACGTGAGACTTGCAGCAGCA